>NC_031768.1:113618418-113647507 GCF_001522545.3 Parus major
CACACACACACACACACAGGGGTTCGGTCCCAGCACAGCTCCAGGCTCAGCAGCAGAGGCAGTCCTGGAACAGCCTCCCCGCAGTCCTGGGGGTCAGTGCTGGGAGCTCTTGGGACATCCCCGCTGCCCTGACCCGCTGGGTTTGTGCCCCACAGGTATCTGGGGCTGCAGTTTTTCTTCGAGGTGGGCGCCTTCCTGTGCTTCGGGGCCGTGTATCTGATTCTCAGCAAGCAGGAGAGGGAAGCCTGCCAGGCAGAGGAGGCAAAGGCAGAGCCAGAGAAGGAGAAACTGGCAGGAAACTCCACGAAGAGCCCGGAGTCCAAAGTGTGAAGCCGAAAAGGTGAATTGTGATCCGTTCTGGGCAGGTAACGCCATGTGAATCGGTGCACACCCGAGCTGTGCAGGAGTGATGGACCCTGGGGCTGCTTGCTGATCTCCCAGGTGGGATGAACTCTTCCTGCTCCATCCATACATTGTTCTCCACCTCAGGGGTGCAGCTTGTTCCTTCACATGGATTAGTCCACCCGCTTTAACCCGTGGGCTCTGCAGCCTGCTGGATTTGTGTCCTACAAAGCAGTTTTTCCTGCTGACCGTCTCGGTGATGCCAGCACCGAGCATTAACCATAAGCCTGAGGGGTTTTGTGGTATGTTCTTTTTTAAATAAATCATTTTTAAGAAACTGTTTTGTACTGAACCCAAAGGATCTCTGTGACTGATAATTATAATTCTTACTTTTTTGTGCTATCAGCACTTATTTTCTGATGGTCAGTGCTTATCACAGGAGCTCCCTGAAAAACGTGGGGGTTCAGGTGCATTCCTGGTTTGCAGTTCCAGAAGGGCAGAACTCCTCCCAGGGTTGCAGGATCAGAGGACCAAGTTGGAGCCCACTCCAGACTGGGTAGAGCTTGTGGCTGAACCATCTGAGCCCAGCAGCAGCCAGCCCTGGGCTCCCTGAAGGGGGTTCTGTCTGTAATTACAGGGTGGCAGTCCAGCCTGGCGCTATTTCGGTTCAGCTGCCTCTATTTCCTGCATTCTTCCCATCCTGGGGCTCCTTCCCACCCAAGAGTGAATTGTGTTGCTCCTACCACCAGCAAGCAGCCACAGCCACACTCACACACACACATTGTCATTTTTGGCTCCAAAATGGAATTCAGTAGAGAAAACAAAATTTGTAAGTTCAACTCAAATAAGCAGAAAAGAAATACACAGAGGGGAAATTCCATTCCCTCCTCCCACCCTGGCAGATATCCTCTGGGAAGGGCTGGGTGTGCAGAGAAGTGCAAGGGAGCCTGTGGTGAAGTGACTGAATTTAGCTATTTCCCCAAACTGTTTGCCCAGCCATTCTGAGGGACCCAATTACCTCGGTGCAGACTGAGAGGTTGGTTGGAATTTTTTAGGGGTTTGAGTTGGGTTTTTCCCTATTTTTGTGCAATGCCTTGTGTTCACTGAGTTAGGAGTGTACAGCCCAGTGATGTCTGGCTTCAGAGAAGGTTCTGGAAGGCAGGTGTGTGTGGATGTTGCAGGGATGTAGGTGGAGCCACCCAAGAAAGCACGAGTAGCCTTTGCTGACCTTTAGACAGCCAAAACTGGGAGTTTTGCACTACACTCTTTTCCAAGCCATGGCCAGGCAGCATCTGTGGATAAAGCAGCAGGAGGGGAATGGGAATGAGCAGCTTTGGGCAGGAGCAGGGAAGAGACAGCCCACGATGCCCAGGGTGGTTGTTCCAGCTCCTGGCATCCCAGGAATCTGCGGCATCCACGGAGAAGGAGGTTCTTTCCTGGCTGAGCACAAGCCTTGGCTCACAGGCGCTTTCCTGCCATGCTCAGCTCAATCCCAAGTTGCTCCAAGGTACTTTCCACACCACAACAAACACAAACAAGAGCACAATTTGCTCCGTATGGCGTGAAAAGCGGGGAGCTGCTATGCGCTGTGCCAGGAATCTGCCACGGATTCAATTCTTTGCCCATGGAGGTGGCCAAGCCCAGGCTGGACCAAACTTGGAGCAACCTGTGGTAGTGCAAGGCATCCTTGCCCATGGCAGGGGGTGGGATGGGATGAGCTTTAAGGCCTTTCCAAGCAGAACCATTCTGTGATTCCATGGTTCTCTCCTCCATCCCATTGGAGCCCCTCAGGGCTGTGCAGCCTTTGAGAAAGCCCCTCAAGCCACTGCAAGCTGTGGTTTCATTTACAGAAAGGAGAGGGAAAGGGGATAATTAAACCCTTCCCCAAACTAAGCAGTAAGTTTAATTGCCTGTGGTGCTGCTGCAGGTGGCAGAAGGGCTCACATCCCTCTCCTGCTGGGCTGGGATCTTGATGGATGCGCAAGGGGCCTGCAGGATGGCCTGGCCAGCTCGATGCCAGCCCCTTCTCGCTGCTGGGCTTGGGGCTGCATGTTCCTTTTCTACTTGGAGAGCTCCTATCACGTCATAGAAAGGTCTGGCTCAGGCAATGCACAAGCTGGCACAGCCTGAATTCTTCCTTCTTTCATTACCCCTCCAGCAGAGGACAGATCCCTGTGGATAAGCATCCAAGGCACTTGCAAACTGTGGCTTAGCTCTAGGCCTGTTTTTCTGCTTTTGCTCTGGTAATTTCCATCGATTTGGGCTGGAGTTTATTCTGTAAAGAGAAATAAACCTGCATTTCCCCATGCCCTCCTCTGTGCTCTTTAAGAACGCGGTTGAAAGGGACTGACTTGCCAGGGAAGATTAAAGAGAGGCAGTTTGGAAAGGCTGCTCCCACCTCCTCGGCAGGGAGGGAGATAAAACCCAGGGAATATGAAAGGGTTGGCAGCAGCGAGGGAGCAGCAGGAGGAGTGTTTGATGCAGAGCAAGGGGCAGGCAGGTAGGAGGGCTGCAGAGAAAGGAAGCAAAGGAGGGGGTAGCAGCAGCAAAATCCACCCTGTGCCGTTTGCCAGGTTCTCCCCGGAGGAGAAATCCCCTGGAGACAGCCAGAAACAGAATTTACAGAGCACTGAAGGGTACAGCTTGGGCACCAGCCAGGAATTGCACTGGGGGGTTAACAGGAGCTAATCCAGCTGTTCCAGAACTCCACAGGCTTCCTGGAACTGCAGCACTGGATGTTTCCTTGCAGCACTTTGCGGTGCCAGGGGTCACAGACCCCGAGGCAGAACGGTGCCTTTAAGGCTGGTGAGAATTGCACGGGGTCAAGAGAAGGAATTAAAACCACAGGGAAGGACCCAAAGCACTTATGGAGCCCAGAGCTGCCTTAGAGTCGGGCACCATTCCCGTTGCTCTGGATAAAGAGCAAAGCTGAAGCTTTTGAATCACCCTTAGTGTGTTTAGGTCAGCCAGATCTCTCCCTGGAGTGCTCCTGGCCACTGCTGCAGCCAGACCCAAATGGTTTCTCCTGGTTTGCTGCTGCTGTTCCAGAGCAGGTTTTCCAGCACAGGGGATAGGGATGCTCCCAGGTGGATTCAGTGGCTGTTTGCAGGGGGCCAACAAAACACGAGTCAAAACCCATGGAATGTTTCTCTTCAAACTCACTCGAGCTGCCTCTGGCAATCTGAAATCTGTTCCCAGAAAATGCTCGTTGAGGAGACACAGTTTGGGGCCAAAAGACAAAGAATTGCTGTTCCTGGGACTGAGGCAGAGCTGTGGATGGAATCCAGCCTCCAGGCTGGGGAAGAGGAAGGCAAATAAGCCATAGGTGTCACGCTGAAGTACAAGAAAATCTGGGAAGTTCCCAGAGGGACACTGAAAAGATGAGCCAAGGAATCACTGAAATGCTAACAATCAAAACCACGATTCCCAGAAATGGGTGGCTTGCAGGGATCTCAGAAGGGGAAAACAGAGCAGTGGGGCAGACCCAGACCCAGCTGAGCACTGATCCCTGGAAAGATGCTGAAGAAGTGACTCATGTATGTGCAGTCACTTGGATAAGGATGTCATGGATTGTCTCACACAGATCACATCAGACATTTCATTTCGCCTTTGGGTGGGCACCTGTCCCACCTGGGGTGCTGCCTCCTGACTGGAGGAAGGATTTTGACCCTGTCCCACCTTGTTCCCAGATGCTACCAGCCAGATGGAATTATGCAGAGAGGAGAAAAAGAGGAGAAAAAACAGGCTTAATTGGAAAGCTTCAGCTCCAGGAGCTGCAGGTAGTTTGCTGCCTACCCAAAAGGATTTATCTACAAGAATCTCACCAGGACAGATCTGTCCTGTCTCTAGGACTAATCAATATTTTAATTAATTACTTGGACGATGAGAGAAGCAAGAGCTAATAAAATTTCTGCTTACTGTCAGGAGTGCTGTGGATAGCAGGATTGGAATCCAAATCATTCACAGCAGATTGGAGAAATGGTGTGAAATGGATAA
Source organism: Parus major (assembly GCF_001522545.3). Taxonomy (NCBI): domain Eukaryota; kingdom Metazoa; phylum Chordata; class Aves; order Passeriformes; family Paridae; genus Parus; species Parus major. The sequence continues at coordinate 113,622,757 of NC_031768.1, forward strand.
CACTGGGATTTAACGTCAAGAGCAAAAGAGCGGTGCAGGGGAAGGAGGGCTGGGGTGCAAAATTTGCCCTGTGAGAAAGGAGATGTGGCACCAGCGGAGTTTGAGGCTCATATTGTCCTTTTAAATTAAATTGGAATTCACAATTCACTGGCTGTCCTGTGAGGGGAAGATATGACCCCTTGCACTTGGAGGCATAAAATTATTCTGAATAAGTTTCCCTGCTTATTGCCAAGTGCATCTCCTCCAGTTAGTGCTCTCTTGAAGGTCCAAGCAAACAGAGCAGAGTAAATCAGGAATTATCACCTGTGTTGAGAGACAGGTTGAGTAATGATTACTCCTGAAATATGGAATTCATCTTTGGGGCTTAATGGACTGGCAGTGGAGCTGTGCAGGAGCTAGCTGCTGAAGGTTCTGAAATGATTGTGGTGAAGAAAGAGCATCCTTTATCCTGCAGATGTGATAAGAGCTGACTCTGCTCCCCGAGCACATTCCCAGCCTCAGCCTCATCTGTTGCTCCCAGGGTGCTGAAGGACAGAAGTGCTTTCACATGGTGCTGATAAAGGCCGCCAGAACATTTTCATCCCTCTCCTCTCACTTTTCAAGGTAGAATGTCATTTGCTAAAGAGACCAGAACCTGAGATGGTTCCAAGCTGTGCACCCTGGACACAACAACTTGTGCACACAACTTTCTGAGCAAACTCGGGAAAAAATACCATTCCCTGGAACAACTTGCTATTGAATTCTTCTTCTTCCCTTTCCACCCTCCCCATCTCCTGTTTGTCCCAGTGCCGTGACCTAATTACACACTGGGCACTGATGATGTCCAAATTGCACCCATGAAGTTTTGGGGATGCTGTGCTCATCTTTCTTCCCTCCCCACCATTTTCTGGTTTCTTGGGACTGCAGGAGTGCTCTGGAGCACGGGCTGGACACAAATAATGAGATATTCCCTGGGAGACGGGAAATGCCTGTGTGTGAAAGCACCTGCAGGAACAATAAATGCAGGTGGATTGCTGAGAAATAGAAACACTCCTGATGGTAATCAAACTGGGAACACTGAGGAAAACTCCATCCCCAGCATGCCTGATGGGGTACAGTCCCCACAACCCTGAGACAGGACAGATCCAGGCCCAGCCCCAGAGGAAGGAGACAGCAGCAGCTGTGCCTGATTCACAAAAGCCAAAATAAGCACGATTTTAAGGCAAAAGGCACCAGCTACACAGGCCTTTCCAAAAGCTATTTATTATTGCAAACAAAGAGGAACTGAAGAAGGATGGGAAGGCCCAGATATTCTGGAGGCCTCACATCATTCCTGGGATGATCCTGAGCAGACTGAGACACACAGGCCTTGGCGCTGGCAGACGTGTGAGTGGCAGAGGAGGGGTGGGGGAAATCCAGGAGCAAGAGGCTGGAATTCAGCAGGCCTTGGGGAAATGTCGCTTTCCTATCCCAAAGGTCTCACACCAAGTCCTGCTGCATTGGTCTCCTGCACCTGGAGCAGAGGGTGCCTGTCCTCTCCAGCAGGAGGTGACACCTCCAGCTGCCCCAGGTCTGAGCTGGGGCTCACCTGCCCTGAGGATATTCAGGCACACAAGGGTTTCTCTGGACCCTGGTGATAAGCCCAAAGGAAGCCACAGCTCTCCAGTTTCCAGGAAACTGTGGGGGAAAAGCTGCAGTGAACAGCTGGAAATGTTCCATCAAGTCCCAGCTGCAGAGTTTTCTGCATTTCTCATTCCTCGGGGGAGCCATTACAGAAGATGTTCTGGGAACAGAGGATGCAGGAGTGAGCAGTGCCTAAAAAGAAGCTGGGAGACCGTGGCAGCTCAATCCTGCAGGGGACAACATCCCAGCAGGGTGACCCTGATGTCCTGGGCAGCCTCCACCATCCCATTCCCAGCCCGGCCGTGCCCCCGGGGTGCTGCTGTCACCCCCCTCTCCTGAGGCAGGGACACATTCCAGCTGCAAGCTGTGCATGGAGCAAAAGGAGCCACCCACAAGCAGACCCTGAGCACTCTCAGATGCCAGAGAGCCCTGGGAAGCAGGATCCAAGTCCTGGGAGGTGACAGAACCTTACACACACACACACACACACACCTCGAATCTCCTCTGGCCCGCACAAAGCTGCAGCTTTAATTTAGAGGCAGCTCTTGAGCCAGAGAGTGCCACTCATGATCTGGGTACGGTTAAATAATGGGAAAGGAGGGAGAAATTAGGCAGCAAATGTGCATATTAATGAGGAACATGGCAGGAGAAATAACGGGACACCAGCAAAGGCAGGAGTGAAACAGAGGGAGTGTGAAGTGGGAGCACCCCCGGGCACCGGGAGCAGTCAAGAGCTGCTGGAACAGGGATGGGGCACAGCAGCCCTCCCAGAGCCATGGGCTTGGCTCTCTGCAGCTAAACAGTAAATATACAGCAGTTGGTGGGCTAGCAGAGAGATAATCTCCATGACAGGACAAGCCATGGGTGAAAACAAACCTGGAGTCCTGCTAGGTGGGACACTGGGAAGAAATCCTTCCCTGGGAGGGTGGGGAGGCTCAGCACAGGCTACTTGGGCTCCTGGGGGCTTTGTCACACAGCCCTCAGCAAGTGGCCTCCGTGTCCTCCCACTCCTCTGGCTGCTCTGAACCTCCTCAGGGCTGTGGTTTAGTGCAGAGAGAGCTCTGCGGCTTTAATTTGGACATTAATAAATGGTAATTCCGCTTCCACGTTTCTCTTCCACAAAGGGAAGAAGCAAGGTGTAGGAGTCCTGCTTTCTGAGGGGGGGAAAAAATTAATAATTTTTAAAAAATAATAATAATAATAAAGGAAACTAGGTGCTTCTGTTGTGCCCTGTGTGCCTGCTAGTGCTGGCTCCCCTGGGAATCACCTTCCCAATCCCACAGAAACATCTCAGCTGGTGAGTTCAGCCAGGATTTGGGGCTGCTGCAGGCAGGGATGCTGCTCCTGGGGGCAGCTGCTCTCTGCCATCCTATTCCCTGCACTTCATTCCCCTCAGACTTCTCCAGACACAGCAATAATAAGTGAACTCAAAGTCCTGAAGCCAGGAATAAATCATGACACTGGTGACACTTGTAATTGAGAGTTTCTTAATTGCTGCGTTTGATTAAAGGGAGCTGCCGGCTTTGTGCATAAAAGGCAGAGACTCCAGAAACCCGAGGTAGGAAGAAAAGAGGATAAGAAGATGATGGGAACAGAAAAACGCGAGATCAAGGAGAAGAAAGGCTCGGGAGAAATCTTGTAGGGAGTACCAGAGATAAGGGAGACAAAAATAGAATGAGTGGTTTCACTTGTGACTACATCCATGTTTATTTCTGCCCTTTTGGGGCAGAAATACAGGGATTTGTGCTCTCCTGGTGTGAAATGCAGCAGCTATTTAGCACCACAAAGCACCAAAGATAAAGGCAGCATATCAAAAAGAACTAAAACCGACCAGGAAATTGCTTTTTTTTGTTGAAGTAAGGCACCAGGGAAATAGGAAAACCTTTCATTAGAACTTTGGTGGCTGCGCTGCCAGGAGGCAGCTCCAAAAAGCCAGGAGCTGCACCCTGTGAGTGCCAGGAGTGTCTCCTGCCTCTGCCAAGGTCAGGGACACACATCCCTGTGCATCCCTGCTGGGATGGCAGTGCCTCTCCTGCCCCAAGCTGTCTTTCAGGGATATTCCCCACCTCTGCAGGTGGTTCAGGGGGAAACCCACAATATTGATCTCGGGGAGACGACAAGCACAGGGAAAAGAGCAAGAGGGATGGGGAAAGATTTCCTTTTTGGAGGGGAAATTCCTTCCTGGAGTGTTCTTCCCTCCCATGACACTTTTTGCCAGCCCAGGTGGGCAAAGCACGGAGAGCACAGCAGCTGAGGAGCCCAGAGAGGGGCACACAGGATATTTGCACTCCTCTCAGACTTTACTTTCCTCTTGTCCATCATCTTCTTCATTTCCAAAGGAATTACACAGAGCAGGAGCCTGGCTCTGAGCTGCTTGGACGGGTGTGGATAGGGCTTAAAGGGTGAGCCTGGCTTAGGTAAATCCTCCATCCTGTACAGATTTGTTCCAACTCAGATGACTTTTTTGTCTTTGTATGAACTCCTCAGCGCTGACCTCATTGCTCCCAGGTGGAAGCTGGAGGTTTAGTGACACTGCAGGAATAAAAATGCTCCATTTCCTCCCGCTTTCATTGCTGTCCTGGCTGTTGTCTCCAGCCGGCTCTGAGCCTGTCTGCTCTGAATGAAAACAATATCCCTGCTATGGGTTAGTGAAAGAGAGAAGAAGGAGAAATCCTGGTGCAGCAGAGCTTTGCAGGGAGCTGGTGCCTGGGCTCTGGGCCAGGGTGGGGCAGCCACCTCTGGCACTGGGGATTTCCACAATTAAATGCACAAACAGTTCCAGCTGGAGCCAAAATCTTCAGGAGACTCCTGAGAGGCTGCCTTGCACTGACTGATACAGGGGCTTTCAATACAGTCAGTGCACTACAAAAAGTGTAGAAATTTGACCCTAAGAAATCTTTGCCTTGAGTTAGAACAGCCTGAAGAGTGTAAAAATTGGGGTGCTCTGTAAATAGCTTTTTTTTCCTTCCCTTTAAAAAACATACATTTTTTAAAAAATTTTATTTTATTTTCAACCAATGCATGGTATGGTTTTAATGAAAAGCAGCTCCCCAATAATCTGCAGCACAGGCTCATAAAATTTCCAGACTCATTAATTCTAACGATTTCCTTTGTGAACAGAGAGTCAAATGGAGCTGCTTCGTTCCTACAACTCCCGATTGCTTCCCACTGATGGGTTTTTTCCCCGGATCACTTATGGCTCTCTCCCTTTAAGCTGTGACAAATGCCAGGGCTCCTGGCACAGACAAATGGTGCATCTCGCTTTTGGAAAGCTCGAGAGCATCTTCATTTTCTTCCCCTTGTCACACAAGCCTCCTTCCCGTGACAGCAGTGTCCCCAGGAGTTCCAGGGCTGCCACCACGCCAGGCTGCGTTTGGAGAGCCACTCGTCCGTGATCCTCCTGGGAAACAGCAGCATCCTCCTGGCCTTCCCATACCTAAAGGGGCTTCAGAAAGATGGGGACAGACATTTTAGTGGGTCCTGTGGTGAGAGGACAACGAGGGAGGGATTTAAATTGAAAGAGGGAAGATTCAGACAAGAAATGAGGATTCTTTTACACTGAGGGTGGGGAGGCCCTGGCACAGATTGCCCAGAGAGGTGGTGGCTGCCCCTGGATCCCTGCAAACATTCAAGGAGGGGCTGAGCAAGCCTCTGAGCAGCCTGATCCAGGGAAAGGGGTCCCTCGCCGTGGCAGGGGCTGGACTGGCCGAGCTTTGGTCTCGCTGTAGCTCCAGGATTCCCACAAGCTGGAGCACGGGGGCAGAACTTGCCTTTGCATCCACCCACCTTTATTTGCCCCATCCAGGCGTGCCCAGACCTCTGGGTGATCTCTGCAGGGCTGGCACACAGAGGAGGGGACAGACCAGTGCTGTGCCTCTCTGCTCCAAGGACAGCCCAAAGGGAGCTCATGTGGCAGCAGTGAGAACCATCAGAGGCCAGGAAAACATGAGCCACTGGGAAGCAATTGGTGTCATTTAATCTGGAGGGAGGGCGGCAGAGAGGAGACAGGAACAGTGTTCAATTATGCAAAAGGTCATTGCCAAGGGGAGGATGGGGCTTCCAGGGACAGCAGCAGAAGTCAGTGGCCTGAAATTCCAGGCTGAGGGTGGGGAGGGAGAGAGGGAAGGGTTTAGCCAGGCATTAGCCAGGAGGGGTTTCATTGCACCCTTTTTGGGGATGGTCTGTTGTGAATGAGCAGCTCAGGGGCCGTGGAAGAATCCCCATCGAAGGCATTGGCAAAAGTGATTTTAATATAAACATAGAAAAATGCAGCTGAGCAAAGCTCAGTGGCAAGGATCGCTATCACTGCCCACAGGGGTGGAACACACAGAGGAAAATCAGGTTAGGATCGATTTGGAAGGATTTGCACGGAGGCTGAAGGCACAAAAGGGTAAGGAAGACCCCTGTGCTGAGTGGAGCCCCTCACTGCCTGAACTCCTGATGGAGCTGAGCTGTGGCCAGCTCCAGTCTTGGTCTCAGACTTGGACAGGGATTTCTGTCTAAATGAATTAACTACGGGGATTTAATTAAGGATTTTAAGCAGAGCCCCAGAGAGGATCTGTTGAGCACAGAGGGCCTCTCCCCCAGGCAAGGAAGTATCTCTGATTCCTGGGTGAGGAATCTCAGGCCCTGGGAGATCCCAGGGGAGATCCCACCATGCAGCCACCCTGCTGAGCAGGGAGAGCTCCAGGAGGGCTCCCTAGGCCATCACATTGATGGGATAAAGCAGCTGGACTGTGGACATATTGCATGCCATGGGAAAAGCCAGCATGAGGCTCCTGGTACCCACAGCTATTCCTCCAGGTACTCTCAGCTGCGGCTGTGCTCCCTGGAAAGTAATTCCAAAATGATGGATCTGCTCCTGCATCCAGGCTCTAAAAGAACAGAGAGATAAATGGGAGAGGCTGTGGGGAAGAGTTATGGGAATGATTCAGGAGCTGGAAAAGCACATGAGCGTGAGAGGTGAAAGCAGCCCTGGCTGTAGAGATCACGGCAGCAAAGGTGAAGAGGCTGCTGAGTTGCTCCCTGTGCTTCCCAGGGATGAAGACAGAGCATGCCTGAGAGGAAAGGATCTCAAAGGACCCCTGAGCTGCAGTTCAGGAGTTCACAAAACCATTGGGACACACTCCCAGGCCCGGGTGGGATGTTGGGATGTCCTGTGCAGGGCCAGGAGCAGCACTCACCAATCCCCACTGTTCTATTCCAACCCAGAACATTCCACGGTTATTTGGAGAAGACCTGGCTGGCACAGGCTGAGGAGAGCCAGCAATTAAGCAGTGTGGCAAATTGCAGGCTGCACTCCTGGGAAGTGTGTGAGCACTCAGTAACCCCCAAGGAATTCCAGCACTGAGCCCTCCTGCTGCTCCAGGGATCCCTCTCAGGGTGCTTTGGGCAAGGACAGCTGCTGGAAATGTTCCCTGGAGGAGGGATTTCCACCCATTTTCCCAGGAGGAAATGCTCCCTGGAAATTGATTTCCATGTGTTTTCCCAGGAGGGAAACCCAAGGGGCTGAAGAGCAGGGAGAGGGACAGACAGCAGCAGGACGTCGTGCCTGCTTCACCCATGGGACACAGGGCAGAGCTGGGGGAGATGAGGGGTGGGGAAGGCACTGGGGAACCTGAGCTCCAGGGCAGGACAGCGCTGTGAGGGGTCAGGCAGGAGGGTTCAGGGTACCATCAGCTGCCCTCTGACCCAGCAGAGAGCAGCAGCTGCTGATGGACGTGCCCAGGCTCCTGCTTGGCCCTTGAAGCACCACCTTCCTCTTCCTCCTGTCTGAAATCCCCCAGCTCTTTTTAATCCTCTGGCTCCCACCCAGGGATTAAAGAGCCCCCCCAGCAAAGTCCTGCTGTGGGTTAGGTGGAGAGGGGTCACCTGCCAAACTGGCATCTTTTTGTGCCAGCATTCACTGCTATACTTCCTTTTTTTGCAGCTGACATCTCAGTTCAGAGTCGTCCCAGCCACTCTTTTTCTCTGCATGTGAAGCTAAACCAGCTGGCCCTGCTGCAAAAGGCAGAGCACAACTTCACTCACAACTTCCTAACCGGGTTTTGACTGTGCCCATCGTCCATTAAAATGGAGATAAACCCAAACAAGTCATTAGTGAGGGTCAGAAAGCAGGTTATTGACTTGCTTTATCACAGCTCCAAAATCCTCCTAAGAATAGAGCACTTTAGATTAACTGGGGAGAAAATGGATTGGAAAGTTGCAATTAAGTTGATGTCATAATTTTGGGAAAAAAAAAACCCAGGTGTTCTGCTACAGCTGTGGTTCTCTCCCTGACTTTAATTGGTGTCCCAGTCCCAGTTGTCTGTATTGATAAAATGCTGTCCATTTAAAAAATATGTGTAATTAACATTGGTTTAAAAGGTACAAACATTTTAAAGGAAAAAAAAAAATTAAAAAGCAGAATAACGTCAACACTTTTTTTTTTTTTCTCAAGCCTTTTGGAAGTTTGGTGTAATTGTCTCAGCTCTGTGCAGGAGTGAGGAAGAGGAGGATGCTTAATTGCACAGCCACTGCAGGAGTTTGGCAGTGGCCCCCCAGCCACACCCACCGACAGCGAGGATCTCATTAGCAGAGTTTTAATTGCACGTTCTGCAGCCCACTGAGGCACGGGGGGAACTGGGTGAGGCAGCAGAGCCTCTGTTGCTGGGAATGAGCATTTTTACAAGGCACAAATGCCTCAGCACCCTCACAGGGAGGGATTTTTTTCCAGCCTGGATAACTTAGGGCTTTCCTGCACGGCTCTGCAGAGGCAGCACTGGCCAGCACAAAGAGATTTGAGGTTTCTGATCAAGTTTCTGATCCAGAGGAAAGCAGGGTTTGCTCTCTGTGCCTCTGCCTGGCATTCACAATCCGTGCTGGCACCAGGACGAGTCTCTGAGGTCCTGAGGGGTCCCTGGGGCTCAGGGGATGCCACAGTGCTGAGCACAGAGAAACTCGAGGCACTGAGGGGAAAAGGAGGGAGAAACTGCATTTCTGCCCTTCCAATAATGCCTCTGCTTGATTACAGCCAAAATTCCTTCCCTGCATTTAGATTAGAGGAGTGAATTTGGAAGTGTGGACCCCGATAACTTCAGGCTGGCAAAGGGCAATTCCCTTTGCTTGCCCTGAGCTTTCCCGAGGCCTTTTGCTGAAATTCCCCATCTCAGCAATGCCACCACTTCTTTTTGGGTGTTTGTACCCTTCAAACCACTCTGCACAGGCTTCAGATTCTCCTTTGCCATCATTCACTTGAGCTTTTCATATTTAACTCCTTTAATCTTCCCCCAATAAATCACTGCCTCCCAACCCTTCATCATTTTCTCTGCTGTTCCAGAAGCCCTTTGGGATGCTGACGCCCGTCAGGTACCGAGTTAATTAATAGATGGCAGATCTCTGCCAGTGCCAAGGAGCTGCACTCCTGGAAAACAGCCTGGGAAGTGCAAAGGAAAGGGAAGGTCGGGTCTGGAACTGCATGGGGCAGCCACACCTGTCTGCAGAGCAGAGGCTGAGGAGTGAGGGGCAGAGAAGGAGCCTGTGCTCCTCTTGGAAGGGCACGATCCAGGAGATGCAGGCTCACCGTGTGGGCTCTGGGGATCCCCTAATTCCCACTCAGACCCACCATGCTGGGCAAGCAGCAGCTATAACACCACCCAGACTGGAAGCCTGACCAACCTCCCCTTCAACATCTCATCCATGGGGTGATTCCCCTTCTCCCAACACACACCCTCCTCTTCCTCCCCCAGAAGGAGAGGAGGGACCCCAAAGCCAGGCTGTGCAGGGTGGCTGAGGAATGAGTGGGTGTCACCTCTCTTCACAGGGCCAGGAAAGGGGTGAGGACACTGGAATGGATCCTCTCGTCCCCTTTTTCTTAGCACTCTCAAAGTCACCGACTTTGTCAGTGCTTCTGCACCACTTCCAAAAAAGAAGAGCTGCAGGTGCTGATGGCATCTGATGTCTCTGATTTGCTGGGAAGCGCTGGGGGAAGCAAGCTGAGATAAAGGCAGCGAGTCATGTTGCTATCCTGGGGGGATAGGTCCTCTGGGGACACCACCAGACACAGAGCATTCCCACAAAATATTTCCCAGAGAATTTGTGGCTGCCCCATCCCTAGAAGAGTTCCAGGACAGGCTGGATGTGGCTTGGAGCAGCCTGGGATAGTGGAATGTGTCAGGGGTGGCACTGGGTGGGCTTTAACATCACCTCCCACCCCAGGCTCTTCTAGAGGGTTCATTAAGGAGAATTGCCTGTGGTTCCATGACTAAGATAATGACACAGAATTGTGTAAATAATAATTTAGTGTAACAATAATAAATAATAACACCGTGTAAATAATGTGTAAATAATTACACATAATTGTGTAAACCTGGCAGTGTCTCTGCCTGCCCCTGCAAGATTCCCACTGCCATTCCTGACTGCCTGCCCTCTGAGGAGCAGGAGGGGAGGAGTGTGTCCCTGCAGGTGTTATCTGTCTGGATGAGGCTGGTGACCTCTGCAGGCATATGGAGTCCATCTGCTTCGTGGACCCGAGCTAGTGCAGGCAATAAACTTGACAGACAGCCTATGAAACAGTTATGCTGCTTTCTGGTTAAAGGGGAAATTGTCCTCAAGTAACAGCAGCCAAAGTTTTGTGGAGAGGTCAAGGACGGGGGTTTGCGGTGAGTGGAGGTACCACAGAGGCTGAGGAGGTGTGAGCGAGGATGCAAGGCCAAGAACAGCCAAAACACCACTTCCAGCACACACTGGAGAGAGCTGTGGGAGAGCTTTGGGGATTTTTGTTACTTCTGAACACCATGCAAGGGCTTTGCCTCCAATATTTAAGCAGAAAGCAAAGGATATTTAGGAGGACCTCTTGTGCTTGGCTCTGCTTGCTCACCCCTTTTTGCAGTTCACTGCCAGGGCCCCAAGTCCAGTGAAATAAAAGGATCCTGGCTAAAAGAAATCCAGTCTCAGGGATCCAAAATTCAGCAGGAAAATAACACTAGGGGGTCTGACACCCCCAGATGTTCTCTGGGTCAGCAGTGGCGGGGTCAGGGCTCTGCTACAGCCAGCCCTTGGGCAAACCAGGTGTCCTCACCCCCAGGCTGAGCAAAGAGAAGGGCTTGGCAAGGCAAGGGTGGCCTCAGCAGCATGCCTGCTCTCCCATCCATCTTCCCTGCCCTCAGGAAATAAACACCAGAGCAAATATTGCCTCCCTGTCAGCCCGGGCTGGCTGGTGCTGAGCTCCTGTTTGCCTTTTCAGGGAGCCGTGTCTGTGACATCAGGGAAAGGGACACAGAGCAGCAGGAAGGGCTGTTCTGGGATGGGATAAGCAGGGAACCTCAGCTGGAGGGAAGCAAGGAGGGAATAATCATCCCTCCTGCAGAGGGCAAGTGCTGTGATGTGGACATGGCTCGAGGCAGCCGTTCCCCGAGATTCCACTCACACCTCCAGATTTATGAGCCTGTTCTGTCTGCTCATTTCCCCCAATAAATCCTTTCTTTTGCTGCTGTTTCCCCTTTCTCTGTGAGGAGAGCTCCCTCAGTAGCAGGATCTGCTGCAGAAACTCTCCTGTCCCGGCAGGATCTGAGTGTCCAGGGGGAACTCATGAGACTGACAGCTGTGTTGTCCTTGAGGCCATTTTTGGGCACCACACCCCTAAGAAAGGTGTCCAAGCCAGACACACACACTCCTTCCCCTTGTCCCGACAATGTTTGACCAGGACAAACGCTCCCTGTCACCGAGAGAGCAGCAGGTCCTCCAACTCTGCTGTTTGTGTTTGACCAACACTTGCTGTGTGACATCTCAGCTCCTCAACCCTGCAGCAGCTCTTGGTGCTTTAGGGGCATCCTTGGCTCCTCTCTGAAGCAGAGCTGTGGATTTGTAGAGATGTCTGTTCTCCCCAGGGAAAAGACAAAAGGAAAGATGAAGACAGAGACGGGGATTGCCGGCATCTGGCGTTGTGATATCTGAGTAAATCTCTTCTCTCCTACCCACAGGGTCTGATGAGACAGCAGCCAGCTAAATCCCCCCCTGTGTTCCCCACGTCCTGGGGAAGCCTCTCTGCTCCTGGATTCTCCAGAGCCCCTCAGCCAGCCCCAGGCAGTGCTGCCTGGAGGAGGAACCGGCAGGGTGAGGTTTGCCAGCCCTCAGCTCACCCCTCACCCTGTGCAAAATAACCCCCTGAGCTCTGGCAAACCCTTCCCAGCCGGAGCATTTCCTCCCCAGGGAAAGGGTGCTGCATTCCCGGGGTCTGCCCTGCGGGGCTCCGAGCTGCAGCATCCTCAGCCCCGGCCTGGGAAAGCACAGGGCTGCTTGCATGCTGTGCTTTGGTGCCTTAATCCTTATCAGCTGAGCAGAATTCCATCAAACAAGCGGCAGCAGCGGGGAAATGGAAATGCAGAGATACATAATTCATGACAGAGAGGACACATTTAATAGGTGTGCTCAGCAGCAGCCCGGCTCAACACCTTGCTCTCCATGCTGGGGATGATGTCAGGTCACTCGGGATTAGCTCTTTCTTCTCCAAGACTCCATCTGTGCTCTCCGGGTTTGGTGCAGGATGAGCTCTGTGCCCAGAGCCACTTGCAGCCCCTGCTTGGTGTCAGGGAGAAAAGGGCTTATTTACACATAAATGAGGAAGAAAAGTATTGACAACAGATCCCAAGGTGAAAGGTCTTAAAGGCAATTTCCTTCCCTACTTTGCAAAGGCCGAGATAACCCTCGGTGTCTCCCACCCTTGCCCTGCCAGGGCAGGGATTTTGGTGCAGGAAATGGCAGGAACCTGGATTTACCTGATCCCAAAGCTGGAACAGCTTTGTTTAGGGGCTGGGATGTGCACACAGAGCACCAGGGCAGGGATTTTGGTGCAGGAAATGGCAGGAACCTGGATTTACCTGATCCCAAAGCTGGAACAGCTTTGTTTAGGGGCTGGGATGTGCACACAGAGCACCAGGGCAGGGATTTTGGTGCAGGAAATGGCAGGAACCTGGATTTACCTGATCCCAAAGCTGGAACAGCCTTGTTTAGGGGCTGGGATGTGCACAGGGCACAGGGCAGAGCCTCGGTGCTGCCCGTGCCGTGGGTTGAAGGGGTGGACAAGATTTCCTGGGCATCACACAGGGCAAAGCCTGCACAGGGAAGTGCCCAATTTCCCCCTGGGCTTCCCAGTTCCCTCTCAGGGCTTCCTAAGGAGCTGCTGGCACTCGGGAAATGCAGAGGCCTCCCTGTCCTCGGTGCAGAGACAGAGCACAAAGGTGGGATCTGGGTCACCTGGGCGAGGGGGGGGTCACTGGGGAGGGGGATGACCCCAAACTGAGCTCCCAGGGAAGTGACCCAGCCCTGCTTCCTTGGGACCTGTGCCCTGCCTTAGGGAAGGCAGGAGCTTTCTGCTGGACCACGGGGAACATGGCAAGGATGAAAATCCCAGCCTGGCATCCTCCTCCACCTCCCACTCAAAATATCAAAATAACCATCCAGGTTCTTCCCAACCCCTCTGAGGGAAGGGGTTTTCTCCTCCCCCTGCTCAGATTCGAGCCAAAGGCAGATTGATGACAAATCCCTAAGGTGGGAGGGGGAGGACCCAGCACTCCATCATCACAGCACTTCTCCCTGCAGACACATTCTCTGCACGGGAAAACAGAACTTTTATTTTTATTACTATTTTATTGTATTGTTGTTGTTGTTGTTGTTGTTGTTTTCCTATTTCTATTTTTTCCTTTTTTTCTTTATCCTTTTCTTCATATTTTTTTCTTTTCTTTTTCCTTTATCCTTTTTCAACTTTTTCTTTACGCTTTCCTCTCTCTTTTATTTTTCTTTTCTTTTTTTCCTCTTTCTTTTTCCCTTTCTACTTTTCAGCTTTCCTTTGCTCTTTCTTGCCCTCTTTGTCTCCAAACGATGCTCAGGTCTTCGGGCAGTTTCCCAGAGCAGCGGGCAGGGCTCGGAGCATCCCCCAGGCGGGCGCTGCTCTTGCCGAGGGCTGGAGAGCCCTCTGCTGTCCGCCCATCCCTCCCTGGGCACGGCCCTGGGCCCTGATCTGCTCCTCTCCCCGGGGACTACGATGGACACGCTCAGTGCCGAGCCCTGTGCCGGGACAGGGCTTGGAAATTCACCTTGTGGCTCCAGGACAGCCACAAGGTCAGGAGGGAACACTGGTGGCTTTTCTCCTGTCCCCCAAAGCCCCCAGCTGCTGTCCTGCTCATGGTGTTCAGGACCCTGCAGAACCACCAGGGCACAGAATTGATAAATTATGGAATCACAGGCTGGGCTGGGCCGGGACTGACCTGAAAGCTCATCCCATTCCACCCCCTGCCAGGGGCAGGGCCCCCTCCCAGCAGAGCGGGTTCCAAGCCCTGCCCAAGCTGTCCTGGGCTGAGTCACTCTCAGCCAGCCTGAGGAGCCTCTCTGGGCCCTCAGGGCCATCCTGGGCTCGGCAGACATTCTCCTTTGGATGTGGACACAGCTCCCTCTGGAAAGGAGGGATGCTTTGTGCTCCTCACCTTGCTCCATCCCCCAGCTCTTCCATGGCTCCAATTCTGCCTCCAATGTCAACACCCGCCTCAGGAGTCTCCCTTTTTCCCTGTGAGAGACAACCTTAGAAATTGTAAGTGAATAATTAATGCAATGTTTATCTACAGCATAATAAATGTGTAAGAAATGCTCCTATTACGTGGAGAGGTGCTAAATTGGACCATCTACACAATTCCCAGCACAAAGGTGGCAATATCCTTCCAGTTGCCACCTAGATCTCTTCAGCTCGGTTATGCACACACAGAAACCCCCACAAGAGAGCTCCTGCAGGGGCAGGAACCACAAGTCCTCAGACGTCATGGCTAGCTGGAATGCAGGGAAAATTTGGCTGGATTCAATAATTCATACCTGTATAAAACTGGCCTGAGTGGGGAAAGGGAGGATTAAACACAAAGTGGTCCCCAGAGCCAAGATTACTCATTCATGCTGGCAGCGTCACCTCAGACAGAGCGAGACTTTTCCTTTTTGCTTTATTAGTTGTCCATAAAAGCCTCGTTAGCCCATTCAGCTGCTCATCCATTATTTATGTGTGACATCTCATTTGGAGCGATTGTGGCTCCCTTTTCTGGCCTCTTTTGGGTGTGGGGGGTCAGGACACACCCTCAATCCAAGGAGGGACAGAAACCCTCCAGCCCCATGGCCAGGGCGCTTCCAGACCCACACGCCCCCAGCACCAGCAGAAGGAAATATTCACTTTCTGGTGTGAGTAGCAGGACCTCCTGTTCTTTCCAACTGGATGTGAAGTAATCCTTCCTTTTTATTAGGTATTTGTTTAAGTGGGAACAAGCCAGACCCCATGGCTGCGGGGTCTCACCCAGGCGAATGGCCAGCCCGTAGGCAGAGTGTTTCCAAAGGAAAAATCCTCCCTGGCTCATCCCTCAAGCCCAGGTGTTGAGAAGATCCCTGTTCTCCATCTCAGCATCACTGACTCCTGGGGGCAGTGGTGGGGGCAGAAAAGGGATCCCCCATGGGAGCAGGGATGGCTCTGATGATCCCTGGGGATCCACCTGCACCACACCACTGCCCACTGAGGTTTTGATCCTGCTGGAAATCCCAGAGGGAATTTGGAGCTGTGGAGAGGGGAAGGCGAGGCAGGGGTTTCCTGCACATGCGCTGGTTGCTCCTGCAGCTAGGATCCAGTGCCTGCTTTTGGGGGAATCTCGTTCCTGTAATCCAGTGGTACTGAGGTCTTTTTAAGCTGGAACGTGGGCTCAGGTTGGAGCAGACACCTCAAATATCCACAAGCCTCTGAACTTCACGCTTGCTCAAAATTCCAGCTCTTCTTGCAGTTTTCCTGCCAAACCAATCTTTTCCTAAGGATGGAGACACCCTGCCCACTCATCTTGGGCCACGGAACCATCACAGAATCCTGGAATGATTCAGCTTGGAAGGCCCGTGTTGGACCACCATTTCTGAGCCTCTAGAGCCAGCCAGACTGGGCTGAATGGGGGGAATTTCATCCCTCCTGCCTCTTGCCCTGGTGTGGATCATGGATCACATCCTGAGTGTTAGCCAGGTACATCCCACTGATCCCAGTGACGTACTTCTCCAGCCTCGCACCAAATCCAGGCTCTGGCAGGTGCTGCCTGGGGCACAGCATCCCGAATGCTGCTGGAGGTCAGTTCCCTCCCTCCCTCCCCTCCTCCTCCTCCTCCTCACCCTGCCCCAGCTGGGGAGAGTACCCACCCCACTGCAGCAGGACCCTCGCTGCATCTGCATCCCAGAGGATTTGTGCCTTTCCCTTCGCCCACCCCCTCAAGTTGGTGCTAAATTTTGGGACTGGAGCAGTGAGGGATATTCCCCCTCCCCTGGGAGGCCCCGAGTACTTTTCCTCAAGGGAAAACGAAGCATTTGGAGATGCTTGGCTCAGATGCCCCAGGCCAGAGGCAGGTGCTGCTGGAGCCAGGCTGTGGAGGGCAGAGCAGGGGGAGGAAAAGGGGTGAGTACCCCGCTTTGCCTCCTCTGAATCTTGCTGATTAGCATTCCAAATGGAATGCAGCTGGAGAGAGGATGCTCCTGTTTGTCCCCTGTAATGGATCATGATGCCGAGGTGGCTGGACGCTGCACGTGGAAATGGAGGGCTGCGGTAATGTGACAAGAATTAATGAAACATAACCAGACCTTCATATAATTAAAACCAGTAATTGCGGGAAAGATGGCTCATGCAAAACGATGGGCTGGGGGTGGGCAGGGTTGATTAAAATTGGTGACTGGCTACAAATGATTAGATTAAAATCAATTAACTGTAGAAGTGCTGTCTGGCATATGGAAGGATAATTCAGTTACGTAACTGACAGCGGGATTTGCACTTTGCAAATGTTGTTTCAGTACATCAGACCAAGCTTAGGCATCCTGGTTATTTAACAGGACTCACTTGTGATTCCCGGTGCCGAGGGTGGGATTTGGTAACGGGATGCAAGGCAGAGCCCGCAGCCCGGGGCCGCTGTCTCTGGGTAAAGAGCAAGCCCAGAGATGGCTGCGATCCCCTGCTCTGCCCTGGTTATTTGTAAACAGGAGCTCTTTTCATTACTCTTTTAAAGACTGGTTGGATTAAGGAAGCATTAGTGGAATTCAATGCTCGGCATCCTCGCTCCTCCCGGGAGCCTGCTGGTGGCGGTGCCCATTAGAGCTAATGCAGCCGCATTAGCACATTGAAAGGATTCCTGTGTCACAGCATCCCTGACTGCTCCGCCTTCTCTTCCTTCCCTAAGCCCTGGGAAGGCAGGGCGATGGAGCCCTGGAGGGCCAGCGAGGAGCTGCTGGCTGCAAAGCGGGGTCGGTGCTCCCCAGCTCCTGCCAGCAGAGCTGTGACACCCTCCAGCTCTGGGCTTCGGGGTCTGGTGGTCCAAAGGAACCCCACAGCACCTCTGCCTCTCACCCTGTCCCACTGCAAGGCTCCTCCCGGCGCTGTGGATGAGCAGCCAGCTCTGGGAGAAAGCGCTGGAGCTACCAGGGCAGTGCCTGCAGACCAGAGAATTCCACTTCAATGGGCTCCGAGGTCCTACTGAGATCCTGGATCAGCTCATCTCAGATGCAGCTGCACTGAAGATTCACCCTCTTACACATCTTGGTTTTCAGCAGACATTCTGTCTGTTGCCAGCTCCTCTGTGCCAGAGGAAAAGCTCTCTCCCATCGTGACACACCTGTCACCGACATCGTGACACTCAGCTTCGCTTCAGGAGTTGTTCCAGGCCAGGTTGGATGGGCCTTGGAGCAGCCTGGGACAGTGGGGGGATGTCCCTGCCCATGGCAGGGGGTGGCACTGGATGGGCTTTAAGCTCCCTTCTACCCCAAACCATTCCGTGGCTCTCTGTCTGGTGAGCTACACTCCAAGCCCGTGTTGTTCCCAAGGAACACCCTAGGAACGGCTCCCAAAACCTCAGGGTGGTGCAGAAACAGGTTCCAGTGGTGCAATGGAATTGGCCCAGCTGCACTTGTGTCCTCAAGAGGGGAGAGCTATTGGTTCTACCGACTGAAGACCTGGTGTGGTCTCAGGGATGGGTCATTGTCCTGCCGGGGGAGGGCAGCAGGCTTTCCCCACTCCTTTCTCAGAAAACCTCTCCTGGAATAGCTCTGGAAATCTCCCACACCAGCAGAAATACGTGTGCTTTCTGCAGAAGAGGCAAAAGTAGATTTAGGTCAAAAATTACTATGTATAGAGTGGAGAAACATCTCCTGAGCCATCTGCCATGCACCAAAGCCAAACTCTGCTTAGAGCCTGATGAGGCTTTAAAAAATATAAAAACCTGACTGGCTTTCATTCAGGGCTTTCAAACCACTTCTGCTCTTTATAGGGCTGCTCAAACATGGCTCCACTAAGCTGCTGTCCATCATAAATAAGCTCTGGGTTCCTGCTGTCAAGGAGAACATTAACCCCACATGTGCCTCTCTGCTCCAGGAAGGCGTGGAAGGAGCTCCTTGGAAGAGCCCTCCTGTCCAACTCCAGCTCTGACAGGCTGATGGAACACATCTCCCATTTTCTGATGCTTCCAAAGGTCCTGGGAGGAGCCTTGGCAATCAGTGAAAAAAATATTTTATTCAATTAACCTGCACTGGAAATCTCCATGGAGATCAAGCTTCTCTTCCCCTTGCTCTTGGGTCTGCTTATTCTGGAATGATGTAAAATCCCTCTTTTCCTTGCTCTCCACTTTCATGCTTCACCCACAGCCCATCTCTGATTTCTAGATCTTAGCCAGGAACTTTTTTCCCATTTCTGTTTCTCCCCTCCTTGGCCAGCAATAATGCAGAAACATCTGGATGCCTTTCCGAAGACATGGAAGTGCCCCACAGCAGCATCCCCATGTTACTGCTGCATAAATCCCATTCCATGGAAGGTCTGCACATCACCAACAAGCCAGGCTTCAGGATAAAGTCCCTCTCGTCATGGAGAGATGAGTAATCATTTCCCTTTCCGAATGAGATGCAGCTGATTTATTGTCCTGACTCAGCCCCCAAATTTATGTGAAGGAGAAAGGTCAGGACAGAGTTTACAAACTCCAGCAATATTCCTGCCCTAGGAGGTTTTCTTCTCCCTGACAAAGTAGTTCAGCAATGCTAGTTGCTTGTTTGATGCCTTTAATAAAGGCAGGAGGACACAGATATTTTGCTGATAATTCACTCATCTGCAGTGAATCAAGCAGCAATCCACACCACAGAAATCATGGCTGGAAAATCACTGGTGCTCTCCAGCCCTTGGGTCACACACAACCCCAGATGAGGACAAAAACTTCTCTGAATTCCTATCTCAAAATAATCTCAAAAAATCTGTCCAGAAGCCAAGTAAATTTGTGATTTCAAGAGGACTTGTCTGATTTGGGACTTTCTAAGCTATTATTACATGCTTAAATTAAAACTCCAAGCAGAAGTCCCAAAAGGGAAAAGGAGGCTGCTCCATTTCAACTTTACAAGAACAGTTTGCTCTGGGGGTTTTTCAGTGAGTTTTCAAAATTAAACCTATCTGTGAAATGTCACTTGTTGAGTGAGCCCATGGCCCATTCCACCCAAAATCACATGTTGAATGAGCTCTGATGTCCAAGCCATTCCCTGTGTCCTGTCCCTCCAGGCCTTGTCCCCAGTCCCTCTCCAGCTCTCCTGGAGCCCCTTCAGGCCCTGCAAGGGGCTCTGAGCTCTCCCTGGAGCCTTCTCCTCTCCAGGTGAGCACCCCCAGCTCTCCCAGCCTGGCTCCAGAGCAGAGGGGCTCCAGCCCTGGAGCAGCTCCGGGGCCTCCTCTGGACTCTGTGCAGCAGCTCCAGCTCCTTGTGCTGCTGGCCCCAGGGCTGGGGCAGCTCTGCAGGTGGGCTCACACCTCAGCTCAGGGGCAGAGGGGCACAATCCCCCTCCCCTGCTGCCCACGCTGGAGGATCAGCCCAGGGCACGGAGCATGTCCAGCCCCTCACCCACCAACATCCCCAAATCCTTCCTGGCAGGGCTGCTCTCAATTTGCTCATCCCCCAGCCTGGATTGATCCCAATATTCAGCATCCCTTTGCTCTCAGGTCACTTTGGAGCACACTCTTTATTTATAGGCATCCCAGAACAGCCTGTGGAAAAACTCCTGATGCTTCCAGGTTTGTGATGTTTCCTTGTGCTCCTCTGGCAGCTCCACACTGGAAGGCTCAGCCGAGGAGCAGCACACCTCTCTCCAGATGGTGAGAGCTGCTGTCAGCTCCAAGAGGGGAATCACAGCTGAAATGAAGACACAAACTGGCATGTGGGAAGGTAGACAGCGGAAATCTTTGTGATAGCTGAGCTCTGTCACTCCCTGAGAGCAACAGCCCAGTGATTTCCTGTCAGAAACCAGCCCCTGCTGCGTTTAATGCAAACCTGATCTCGCACGTTTGGAACAAGGATGTTGTGTTCAGTCCTGGGCTCTGAGAACAGCAGGGACAGGAAGCTCCTGGAGCAGGGCCAGCACAGCAGGGCTGTGAGGATGAGGAGGGACTGGTGCATCTCTGTGTCCTGGAAAGGCTGAGGAAGCTGGGGCTGTTCAGCCTGGAGAAGAGCCCCAGCTGAGAGGGGCCCTCAGCCCTGGGTGTCCCTGGGTGTCCCTGGGTGTCCCTGGGTGCAGGGAGGGGCAGAGCAGGGCCTGGGCTCTGCTCTGGGCACCAGAGCAGGGACTGAGCTCAGGGAGTTCCAGCTGAACATGAGGCAGAACTTCTGCCCTGGGCAGTGCCCACACATGAACAGATCACCCAGGGAGGGTGTGGAGTCTCTTCACTGGGGATATTCCAGAGGCCTCTGGACACAATCCTGTGCTGGATCCTGTGCTGGACACAATCCTGTGCAGGGAGGTGGCACCAGATGAGCCACTGTGGTGCCTTCAGCCTGATCCACCCAGGAATTCTGTGATTCTGTGAAATGAAAGAGCCCCTCGTTCCAGCTGCCTGGGAGCTTGCAGGATGGAGGCACTGGTCTGAGGGGGGCCACAGTTCAGTGTCATCCAACCCCAGCTCTCCTCTCCTAGGAGGGGACAGGTGCTTTTTTGGGTGGAGAATAATTCCCTGCCACGGTGACTCAGCCACCCTTATGTTGCACTTCTTATTTACACTCCCCAGTGGTAATGTTATGGCACTTAATGGCTCACAGGGCCCTATTTCATCTTCTAAATATACATCCCCATTGTGCTGCCTGAACTCCCTTCATTATATCACGAGCTGACTGCAGGCATCAGTCATGGCTGTGATAAACACAAACTGCCCTAATATCATTTCCCAGGCTGTGAAGAGCCTGATCTCAGCTGTGCTGGAGCCAGATGGAAGAGGGAGTTTGGAATAGAGACTTACACTCTGTTAAATGTATGTGACATTTAATTATGACTGCAAGAGCTTCTCTCTCATCCAGGGTAACACGAGGCTGAATTCTGCAAATAACAGGAAAAACCCAGATAATTCAAGCTCTGCCATTCCAGCCCCAGCCTGGGCACTCACTGGTGCATTCTGCAGCACAACCCTGTTCCCAGAGGATTTATTATCTCAAATGCTGCATCACACAAACACAAGGAGCTGCTCATGTTCAGAAATAGCCCACCTGAATCCCTAATGAGTGCACTGAGTTTTGCAGCCCTGGCAGGAGCTGGTGCACAGGTCTCCAGTTGGTCTCTGGTTATTTCTGCTGTTGCAGTGCTGAGGAGCAGCCCAAGGCCCCGAGCTGGGCGAATGCTGGGTGGACAACCAGGGATATTTCAGTGGACAGGGAGCTCCCAGGTGGATGGAGAAGCATCTTTGGCCAGGTGGAGCTACAAGGAGGCAGCTTTGGTCAGTGGTGGCTGGTCACAGAGCCCTGGGAATCCAGCTGCTCTCAGGGCTTCAGGATGCAGCACAGCTCCAAACTCACCCAGGAAAGGAGAGAGGATGGAACAAGGATGTGGCTGTATTGAGGTTCATGCAGAAAAGTGAGGGAAAAATTGGGAGAAAATTCCAAGGATGTTCCCCAGAAATTCATCCGTGCCCACCACCTTCCAGGCCAAGATGAGCCCGGCTTTCCACGCTGGAGAAGCAAAGGAATGGAGAGCAGAGACTGACAATAAAGGGGCTCAGACCAAGGAGGAGCAGCTCACGGTGCTTTGGCAGTAATGTGTGCTCAGGGAAAGGCTAGGTAATCAAAAGGAACAAGCAGCTAAAAATCCTGTTGATGACTTCGTATTTCGTCCTGATATCCTTTGTGAAATCAAGGTCTTTCTTATTTTTTTTTTTCTTTCCCCAGCAAGTGGAAAGTACAAATATCAGTAAACAGGAGCCCATTTAACACCAGACTTTTCGCAATGGCTAAGCCTCTATCCAGCTCTTAAATTTTGATAATGATCTGCTCCCCAAAGGCCTGCTTTCCAAAATAATAAAGCCCTTTTCTCCAATAAAGCATAGCCTTTAGGCAGCTTTAAGGGTGGTGGGGACAGAAATAGGACCAATTTGTTTCATGCCTGGAGGAATATTTCTTTTCTGGCAAATGAATGTTAGAAAGGCAGTGTGTGAAAATACAATTTTCCTGCATTGTGGGCAGCTCTCCCTTCCCAGGCAACACCCCCACACTTCCCAACCCAGTCCTTGGATGCCAAACAGTCTGGTGCACTTTTGGAACAGGTATTGGAACATCGTATTTATGCAGAACTGGATGGATTTCTCCATAGCTCAAGGCAGAGTTGGTGGAGACACAGAAGGGCTTTGGTTGAAAAAGACCTTAAAGCTCATTTCATGCCCACGCCCTGCCATGGACAGGGACACCTTCCACTGTCCCAGGTTGCTCCAGCAGCTCCACCTCCTTCTGCTGTTGGCTCCTTCTGCTGGAAAAATGTCCTGGAGAAGCTTCTTCCCATACAGAAGACCATTAAAAGCCTCCTGTTCCCACAGGTATCCCATGCCAGGCAAGTCCCCATGAGCAGGATAAGATTTCTCAGACTGTAGGGTTTCAATTCCCCCCTGGAGGAAGAAAACT
Source organism: Parus major (assembly GCF_001522545.3). Lineage (NCBI taxonomy): Eukaryota > Metazoa > Chordata > Aves > Passeriformes > Paridae > Parus > Parus major. The sequence goes on from NC_031768.1 coordinate 113,645,274, forward strand.
TTCCCATTCCCATCCGACTGGCACACGCTGGTAGATCAGAACAATACCCAAAGTCAGAAATAAATGGGTTGAATAATTCAGTGGGCTCTGGAACATGGGAATGGCAGAGAGCATCGTCAGGAATAGGAAAGCACGGCTAATAAAAGCAAGAGACAGAGGGAAATTTATTAAACATTTTTCAGACAAGAACATTTTGCCACTCACAGAAAAAAATATTAAGCTGGAAATGAGGGGAATTTTGTTCACAGATGGGTTTTTTGATAGGAACTATATAAAAAGCTGAAGAAACATTTGATTAAAGATTGGGAGAGAAAAGGCTTTCCAAAAAATGAGCAAGGAACAGTCTACAAGCTTAATTTCAATTTTCTGAGGGCCAGATCCATTCCTTTGGGTCCTGCCTGTGGAAACAAGCCCGGAACTTGTGGCTTTTGGAGCGCAGTGAGTTCCTCACCCTGACCTTGGAGCCACAGTCCCATCTGGAAGAGGTTTCAGCTCAGTCCCAAGGTGCTTTTGGAGCCCTTCTGATGGTTTTTGGTGCTTTGCCATTGCCCAGGGGCAGAGCATTGCTGTCCCCTGGGTGCAAACTTGTTGAGGACTTGTTAACAGGAAAATCCCTCATTAAGGGACAGGGGATTTTCTGGCAGACACAGCTCTGTATTGCAGGAAAGTTTCTCCATGTCTCTATGAGACATTACCTCAATTTCTCCTCTTTCTTGTCCTTTCCTCACCCACAACCCTTTGTCTGAACCTGCAAATCTCTAAATTTACTTCTAGCTCCTGCTTTAACACCAGAACAGGTCATTCCTATCACCCTTTCCCTCTCTGTTTGCAAACTCCACCACTCCTGACATTTAAAAACTAAACAAACCAGGCTAAAAGCTTCTGGTCTTTGCAAGAATAATGATTGCAAGGGTGATCAAACTAATCGATGCTTCCAAGCAAATATGTGTGAATAATCCCAAGTGCCTGCTGGCAGCCTTGCAAAGGCAAGCCGGAGCAGACACGGGCTAGAAACAAGAGGTGGTACAATTGGAACGGGGTAAAATCACCAAAAGCCAGGAAAATGTCTCCCTTAGGAGCAGCAGCTTCAGCTGTGCAGTGAGAGGAATGGAGGAGCTTCACCTCAGCTGGGGCCATGAGCTTTCAGGAGGCTGTGGTTTGTGGAGCAGGGATGGGTGGGAAGTTTAATTGGTTGTGGATTTATTATTTGGCCTGGCCTGAAGAAAAATGAGAATTTCTGTCCCGGCAGCCTCTTTTCTTTTTTATTTTATTGACTAAGTGCCTGGCTGGCAGGGAAGAAGAAGAAAGGCTCAAAATGAAACCAAGACTTTTCCACCACAGGTACATATCAATGTAATCTTCCAGGCCATAAATCCAAATTTAATCCAACGTGAGAGTACAACTCTGGTCCTCATGAATTGGTTACACGTGAATATAGAGGTCTGCCTGATTTATCCAGCCAGGAGGAGCTGCTTGGTGTTTCTTTTAACAGCTGAGGCTTTATCTACCAATTCCCCATCCCCTGTGTCCATTCCTGAGCAGCTGATTAGAATTTATTGAGATCTGTACTCCACCTCAAAGCTGATCCACTTCCCCTTACAGTTCTTTCCCTTTTACCAAAGGAAAATGTGAATGTTTATCAGCCCTGGATACAGAGGCATCAGAAAGAATAAGAAATTGCCATTCCAAGGCTACTTTTCATTGCCTTTTTTTTTTTTTTTTTTTTTTTTCCCAGTGCTACTTTTCTGTTAAACCAAGAGTAACAGCCCTCTCACATGACTGTGCTGGTCTGAAAAGCAGAGAGAAGGACTGATTACACCTAAACCCTGAGCTTAATTCCCTGGATGCCACCAAGAGCAAGGAGAATTGGGGAAAAATCCTCCCTGGATGGGGATTTTAACGTCAAGGAGACACTTTACAACATGGGAAGCAAATTAACTGTCTGTGCCAGTCTGCTGGCAGAGTGCCATCATTTGGGGCTGCCATAGGGCCGAGGTGCAAAAGTTGCACTCCCTCAGCCCCATTTCCTCATTCCTCAGCCCCATCCCCTCATTCCTCAGCCCCATCTCCTCACTCCTCAGCTCCATCCCCTCACTCCTCAGCCCCATCCCCTCACTCCTCAGCCCCATCCCCTCACTCCTCAGCTCCACCCTCACTCCTCAGCCCCATCCCCTCACTCCTCAGCCCCATCCCCTCACTCCTCCTCAGCTCCATTCCCTCAGCCCCATCCCCTC
>NC_031768.1:113648199-113663488 GCF_001522545.3 Parus major
CCCCTCACTCCTCAGCCCCATCCCCTCAGCCCCATTCCCTCAGCTCCATCCCCTCACTCCTCAGCTCCATTCCCTCAGCCCCATCCCCTCACATCCCCCCAGTTTGGGGGCCATAGTTCCAGTTCCCCTGTCGCTGTCAGGGCTGGAGCAGCATCTCTTCCAAAGCCCAGCATCTTCCTTGCAAAGCTTTGTTAACTTTAGATTAAATATAGGAACAAAGGAACATCAAAATGTCTCAAGTGTTAATTGTCTTTTGAGGGGACAATCCCGTTTCTGTGGCCATCCATAATCTCAGTGTGTCCTTTGATTTTTCCAGCTTGCATTTCCAGTCTCTGGCCACCTGCCTCATCGCTCCCTTCTCCCACCTTCCTCCTTCCCCACCTTTTCCATCAGCAGCACACAGCAAACATTTAAACCTTTAATGCCTGCTCCCAGGTGCTCCTCACACTGCAGCCCATTGCCTTTGGATGTGGGATCCTTTTCACTGCCAGAGGGCAGGGATAGGGGGGAGATTGGGAAGGAATTGTTCCCTGGGAGGGTGGGCAGGCCCTGGCACAGGGTGCCCAGAGAAGCTGTGGCTTCTGGATCCCTGGCAGTGTCCAAGGCCAGGTTGGACAGGGCTTGGAGCAGCCTTGGAGCAGCATGTCCCTGCCATGGCAGAGGGGGGAAATGCATGGGCTGTAAGGTCCCTGCCACCCCAAACCAGACTGGGATTCCATGATTTCTCTCCCAGAAGGGCCACCCCAGTGCAGCTGTTCAGCCAGAGCACTGTACATCACCTCCCTTCCAGAGACACTTTCCAGCAGGAGCCAGATCTCTGGGCACTTCCCAACGAGTCCCCTGCGCCTCATCCGTGCATCCAACCCCGCTCACTGTTCTTTCCATTACCCAGCACTTAAGTTCCTCGTTAAGATGTGTTAACTCATTTAATTCTCTCTCAGGACAGAAAGTGCTCGTGTTTAATGAACTCTCTGCAGAGCCAGAGCTGTCTGGGGAGATTTAAAACAAACCCTCCAGCAGCTGGTCAGGGTGTGATTAATGGTGCTGTGGACTCCAGAGCAGCCAAACTGAGGGGACAAGATCTCCAATACTCCCACAGAGGGTTACACGCTCTGCCTGGGTGAGCAAAGCTCATTCCTTCCCAAAATCCTGGGTAGCTGGTGGTGAGGGATGCAGTCAGTGAGGACATCCATCGTCTCTGATGCTGTCAGAGACAATGGCTGAGGGTCAGGGTTAGGTTTTCCAAGCAGAAATGGTGACCTAGAAGCTGGGGATGAACTCACCCAGGAACTGGCACACAAAGATTTCCAAGCCTTTGAAAAGGCAGACTTGCTGCTGTGGTACTCCTGAACCACAAAAGCCTTTTTCTGTGGCAAGGAGTATACTCTGGGGTGTACACCTGAGCCACAGTGCCATGGGATGTCCCTGGGAGGGAATTCACACCTAGATGCTTTTATTTCTACTGCCTATACTCCTGGAGGTATAAAGACAACCCAAAGACACCTTTTCTTTCTTCCTCTCTTCACTTTTTCTGACAGCAAGTAGATAAATCTTTGCATCCTCCACAATGTCCCTAACAGATCTGTGAGGAAGAAATCTGTGCTGGAGCGGTGGCTGTGCCCCTCACTGGGACCCACAGTGAGCAACCCCCTCTGCCGTGGGCCTGTCACTGAGGCAGGGATGAGCTGGGGGTCCCTGGCAGCAGCTTCACACTTGTGACCCCTCACAAGGAAAGCTCTGACAGCTCTGCAGCCATCAACGGAGCACAAAATAACTTGGCAATAATCCTATGTCACGAGCAAAGATAACCAAGTTGCAGTCAGCTCCTGACAGATAACGCAGGGAAATTCATTTCACAAGCCATGGCTGCTAACAAATCTAACTTCCCCAGCACCTGGGGCACGCTCCGTGTCTCTCCTCGAGCACGCCGGACCCTGAGCAGGTCTATTCCCTTTTGTTCACGCTGAAGCATTTTCCCAGCTCTTTCTTTGTGCACTACAAATTCTGTACAGCAACAGATCACGACCGTGCTCTGCTGTTTGACATGCACAGTGTTAAGGGAATTGTAGCAGTCAGCTGGAAGCACTGGAATGTTGCCTGGGACAGGATTGCTGTTCGGTATGTGGCGGGCAGGATTTGGGCCTTTTGCTGCAGGGGATGAGGCTCCCAGAGTCCTCCTCCATGGCCGTACAACCACTCCTGAATTTCCAGAGAGGTCACCAGACTTTACTGGCAGTGGCATTTACCCAGTGCTCTGCCAGGGGAATACTGAAGCTCCAGAATGTCACGCTGCCATGTTAAGGCTGTAAAAGTACAGCTTTCCCCCAGATAAAACGTATTTTTATGTCACAAGCTGGGAAAGTTGTTTAACTCTGCAGTGCCTGGCAGCAGGGTGACCTTCCACCACAACAGCAGCAAAGCCAAGTGCAGTCATCCCTGCATTTCCTCTCCTGACCCCAAAGGGGGTTTTCACCCATTCTTGTGCAGGAGCCATAAATTCTTTCAATCCACTTCCCTGCTCCTTCTTTCCCCTCACTATTCCTGCCTCAGGTGTCTGGCAGAACTGAGGGTGCTCACCTGGAGAAGAGAAGGCTCCAGGGAGAGCTCAGAGCCCCTTTGCAGGGCCTGAAGGAGAGCTGGAGAGGGACTGGGGACAAGGCCTGGAGGGACAGGACACAGGGAATGGCTTCCCACTGCCAGAGGGCAGGGATGGGTGGGATATTGCGGAGGATTGTTCCCTGTGAGGGAGAAGAGGCCCTTGCACAGGCTTGGAGCAACCTGGGATAGTGGGAGGTGTCCATTGCCCATGGCAGGGGGTGGAACAAGATGATTTTTAGGGTCTTGTCCCACCAAAGCCCAGGCAGTTTTACAGTGCAGCACCTCCCCCTCTGTGTGGAGCATCCTCTCTGCAGAGGGAGCTGTTCCCTCCATCCTGCCCAGAGAGGTGTTTTGCACCTGGCATTTCTGCATGCCCAGAGCTCCGGAGAGGGGACTGTGCCCAGGGGGCCTCTGTTTGGGGTGGTGGCACATTTCCCAGCAAGCACACAGATCAATCCCTCTGGCTGCTGCTGGAGCCACCAGGCTGATGCAGCACTTTCAGTCCCACAGTGAATTGCTCCCTTCCTCCTCATCCCTTTTTGTGACATGCAGGGCTTTTTTTTTCCCCCCCTCAGTTGCTTATTCATGCCTTAATGCCACTTGATTTCCAGTGGGCTCTCAGAGTCCTTTCTGTGCACACTCTGCAATGCCAGTGGGATTTTCTGCACTCCTTTGCTCCTTAAACAACCTCTGCCTGCCTTTCCTGCAGAGACACCTCTCTGTGCTGGGGTTACACAGCTTCCCCTCTCGGATTTGCCATCCAGATGAACGTGGCCATTGTCAAAGTGAAATGGGAACAGCAGCAAAGCTTTTGGAATATATAAACAAGCTGAGTGAGCCCCTCTGGGTTGCTGCTCAGAAGCAGGGACACCTCCCAGCAGATCAGCTTGATCAAGGTCTTACCCAGGCCCACAACCTCCCTGAGCAATCTCTTCCAGATCTCAGCATCCTCACAGTAAAGAATTTCTCCCTAATATCCAGCCTCAACTTCCACTCTCTTGGTTTGTACCCATTGACTGCAGCCCCTGCAGAACCAGGAGTTTCCTGAGGAGAGCTGGGTCCCAGGAGATGGGGCAGAGTCCTCTGCCTGATGCAGCTGCAAATGAGAAACCTGAACCCCTGCCCAGCCTTTTGCATGTCTGCTCTGTACAAAGCCTTTTTCATCTCCCAGAGCTGTTTCCTGAAGGGATCCTGCTCCTTGAACCTCCACACTTCCCTCCTCCTTTCCAGCAGCGGTTCTACCTGACTTCTTTCCCAGGATGAGAAGGAAGAAGGATCACAAACCCTTCCCTGGATATCAATACTGGTATTTACTGTTCCATTTAACAGGCAATCTTTCCTTGAGCCATTTGCTTTCCAAGGCATTTCACTGATGCTGTGAGATCTGGTGCACCTCCAGTTTTCATTTCACTAAAAATCCTCCTTTGGGAGTGAGAATTGACACTTTGCATGTGCCCATGGGTGTTGTTCCTTTTCTGTGGGGCTGGCCAGGGATGGATGAAGATGGAGCTCCTTTAGAGACAGCCGAAAGGCCTCTCTAGACTAATGTCATCTTCCAGCTTACTCACTGAAGCTGTTTTTCCATGCCCAAAGCACAGATATTTTAACTTGCTCCTTGATTTGCTCCTTAAAGCAGTTAGCAGAATTCCAATCATCAATCAGTCCTGGCAGCCGATCCAAAAGGCATGGCCAGGAACTGTGCATTAATTGTGAATGCTTTGCTGAATTTACTGCATGGCAGCACCGAATTTTTCACTCTGAGATGAAGCATGAATGTGCTGCTTGGCACAATCAGTACTTTTCTAGGTTGCTAGGAAATTATCAGGGACTCGGTGCCCACGCGTGGGGTATTATCACCCTCCCTGGCAATGCACAGAAATGTATCAGCTCCTTCCCTGGAGCGGAACATCTGTGGATCAGCCTTGGAAACAGGCTGGGCACAAAATGGGACCCCATCAGCCAGGGCATCACCAGCTGACACAGAGAAGTCATTATCCTGTCCAGGCCACTCCTGGAATACTGTGCCCAGTTCTAGCCCATGCTAAACAGAAAAGGTGTGTGAGAGGGCCCAGACCCAAGGACTGTGAAAGCTGCCAGGTGAGGAAAGGCTGAGAGCCCTGGGTTTGCCCAGCCTTGAGAAAAGAAAACAGTACCACCACATTCTCGGGTGGCTACTGAGAAGATGGAGACTCCCTTGGAGAGAAAAGATGAGGGGTAATGAGTGCAGGTTTTTCTCCTCCTGGGGATATTCCAGCTGGACACAAGAGGATAATTTGGCTCAGTGAGAAGAATCAGCCATTGGAATAATCTCCCCAGAGAAGCAGAGGATTCCTCAACTCTGGACACTTTTAAGATTCATCTGTGAGGGTGCTGGGCTGCTTTGTCCCAGAAAGGTTGGACCAGATGATCCCTGAGGCCCCTTCCAACCTCATATTCCAGGATCTCCTGCACAACTCTTCCTTCACCACTGGATCAGCTCCAGGAGAGCCAGCCCAGGCTGGGGCCAGCAGGGAGACCCTCAGCATGTGACAGCCAGCCAGCCAGCCGCTGTCCCCAGGCGTGCCGTAGCTTGATGACAGCTTGCTGTGCAGGGATTGTGGTATCTCTCCCTCCCAGCTCCATGGAAGGATGCTTGGCCAGCTCTCCATGCCCCAGGAGGCTTGGGCTGCATCTTGGAGGGGGCAGGACGCATGGTGTGGCACTCGTCCTGTCAGGAGCTCCAAAAACAGTGTAATTAGCAAGAGGCACTTTTCCTGCTGAGAGATGAATAAATTCCTGTGTGGGTAATTCAGGAGGGGTTGAAAAATGGACCTGTCGTAGCAGGTGACCCTGGTATGTCCCAAACACACGGGCTTGTGCTTTTGCACATCCTTGGCACAGCTGCCAATCCATGCTGGTGGTGGGAGATGCTCACAGGAGAGCCAGAGGCATCGCTCCCTTTCAATCAGCCTTAGCTGGTCAGCTTATTAAACTTTGTTTATCTTAACCGAGCTTCATTCAGCTTCAATTAAAATTATCCCAAGACTTTGCTCAGCCCTGAACCACGCTGTGACTCCCCATGGATGTCCAGAGCCTCCTGATGATGTCACTATGTCCCAGAGTGAGCTGTGTGTTCCTCAGTAGCCCATCACAGGTCTACTCGCACAGAAGAGCCTGGCCAAAGTCCACGACTCCTTGCTTCTCCCCAAAACTTTGGTCATCAGAGCCTGAGGACTTTGCTGGTGCCATTTTCAGCACTTCAACCCTTTGCTGCTCAGCCTTACAGGACAGAGCAGGCATTTTTCATTCATTACACTAAACAGAGCCTTAATCCAGGCCCTTAAATCTGTCTAGATTTTGAAATAATTACAAAGAGCCTCCTAACTGGTACGAAGTTTGATTTAAGCCTTAATTTACTGGTTTATCTGGAGAGCAGGAAGTAAGCTGCACTGCCAATTAGGAGCCATCTGTTTTCTCCTAATATTTTGCAGGCCTCAAACGAGTAAACAAGAGCCACCACAGCTGGACCATCCCTGGTGCCAGGCAGAAACAACCCACCAGGGCTGCCCCTGGGGACCGTGTCCTGGGATCCTCATGGATGAGTGACTCCTTCCAGCCCTGGGAATGGTGGTGAGTGTGGCAAGGTGGGAGAGGGATGCTCTGGAGAGAGGGCCAAGGGCCAGCATGGGTCAGTGCTGGAGAGGAGGGAGAGCTTCCCCTACAGAGAGGACAGACATCATTGCTTTGAGCAGGGCCTGACACCCTGGTACCTGGAAAATACCTTTTCTCCAGGGCAGGTGGGTGGGACAACCCTGGACAACAGGGGTCGGGCAGGTTCCTTGTGCAGAAATAGCTGCTTCCCATCCTCACAGCAGCCCAAGGAGAAGGTGCCAAGGAGCATCTTCCAGCCTGCAGAGCTGATCGCAGCTGGGAGAGGAGCAGGGCTGCCCGAGGCCAAACAATTCCCTGCCCAGAATACGACACTTCGGGCTTCTCCACCCCTAAAGCCTTCTCCATGTCGTGTTTTTCTTTAGAAAAACCTCAATTCTAAGCCCAGCACTTGGGAAGCTATTTGAGGGCTGCTGAGAGGTACCTGCCCTCCCTGGTGCAGGGACCCTGTGCAGGTGACATCTCCCTCAGCTCCCAGGGCAGCAGCAGCGAGATCCCTCCAGAAGGTGACTCAGAAAATGCCTTTAGAAAGTCACAGGCTGGGGGCTCTCCTTGTCCCCACTCCCATGCAGCAGCCTCACAACAGCCCTTTGCTCCTCAGAAGGTTGATGAAGCTTGTTGGGGTTTACACACCAGCCACACAGCAACCATAAAACACCAATTAGAGAAGGATCATTTACCAGATGTTATCACCTCCCTTGTCTGCATTTTCTCCTGCAAGACTTCTGCCTGCAGCGTTTTGCTCAGGTACCACCTGTGGTGGCAGGGGAAAGCCCACCCTGCCTGCAGAGCAGGACGGGGAGAGAGGATCCACGGCTCTGCCCCAGCCTCAGGAAGCTTTGGGGGTCTTTTGCCTGTTTTGGGCTTTAGTTTGTGAATCTCCTAAAGTGCACTTTGAGCCAGCAGATTGCTGGCTCAGATTATGTGGTTCATAAAAGAAAATGGGATGGATTTTTCTTGCTGGGTTTTTGCTGCTGTTTCAGCCAGCAGTGCCCAGCCAAGGCCCCGGTGCTTTACAGCCCTCACTAATGCACCGGTGCTTCCCAAAGCACTGTATTTACGACCGTGCCACAGAAGGGAAGCTGGAAGGTCCCCACAGCAACTTATTTATAATCCTGCTGAGCACCGGCCTCTGCTTCTCCCCCTGAGCAATCCCTTCTGCAGGCAGGACTTGGAACCATGGCAAGGAGCTCTGTTGTGACTCAGACACCGTCAGCGGGGCGTGGGGGGCTGCAGGTTTTCAGGGATTCTGGAAGAATTCACCATCGAGCTCCACTGCTGGGGCCAGGTTCCCTGCGGAGGAGCTGCTGGATGTGCACACACATCCTCCCCCCAAACCCCAGCAGACCCAAACCCCAGGAAAGTGCTGTTGCCCACGGGAGATGAGGGAAAAAGGCTGAGTTATAGTGTAGGGTTTTGGGGGACTGTGGGACAGTCAAGCCTCTTCTTTGCAGAGGTCTCACAGTGGGTTCTCCTTGTCTCTCAGGAGACCACATTTACCCAGTCCCTGTCCAGAGCAGGACCGGGACTGGTGAGGGTCACCCCCAGTCACCTTCTGCAAAAAGGAGCCTCGGCAAGGCCGTGTCTGCCCTTTTTACCCCCTCTAGACTCAGGAGATTATTTATGCCACCTGAATAATGCAAAACCAGGTCCTATCACAGTGCTTCAGCAGCTGGAGGACAGAAATTCCCTGAGGAATTCTCCGTCCTGCCTTCACCATGCCCACAGGAGGAGCTCTGAGTTCAGCTCTGCCATCAGGCATCAAAACCAGGACTTCACAGCTCCAAGCTCAGGGTGTCTGTGAGCGTTAATTTAATATTCTCCAGGTGCTGAGCACTATCCCAGGTGTGTGTAATTTGTCAGATCTCCATTATTAATTGTCAGCTCCAGTGTGAGTAATTGTGACTCTCCCCCTGTTCCAAGCTTGGGGAAATTTATACTTTTTCATTTGCTCGGTGTAGTAACGAGCTCAGCTGGCTGGCAGTGAAAAATACCCAGGGAAGCACATGTTGGAGATGTTGAGGGAGCTCAGCAGCCTGTCAGCTGCCTGCTCCGATTGCATCACCCCCTTGGCTTCCACCTGACTGGAGAATTTGGGATGCTCGAGCAGCTTTGCATCAGCCACCACCTGGGAATAAAGCTCAGCCCCGAGCGGGGTCTGGGAGGAGGTCAGCTCCCTCCATCAGCCCCACTGCCATCCTGCCCACCCTCCTCTCATCACATTCCTGGCCTCCAACACACACCTTTACTCTGCAAGAGGATTTGACACCCTGAAAAGCAGGAAGTAGCAGCTCTCCAAGGAAATGCAGGAAGACAAACAGGCCTGAAGGGCTCAGGGAGGAGGATAGGAGAGGGAGAATCAGTGGTGGACAGAGGTTCCCTGCACTCCAGCAATCCTATTTATTATCCTTTTGGAATGGCTCTTCATGGCCTAGGTTGTCTTGATTAACAGACACATTCCTGCCATTACAGACTGGTCCTGGTTTTGGAAATGGCTGGGGGAGAACCAGGAAATACAATGCACATGAAATTTTATGGGGACTTTTTTCTTCAGCTTTTAGCAGCTCAAATACACAAACCCCAGAATCCCAGAATGGTTTATGTGGGAAGGGACCTTAAAGCACATCCATTCCCACCTCCTGCCATGGCAGGGACACCTCCCACTGTCCCAGGCTTCTCCAAGCCCCATCCAGCCTGGCTTTGGACACTTCCAGGGGTCCAGGGCCAGCCACAGCTGCTCTGGGCACCCTGTGCCAGGGCCTCCCCATCCTCACAAGAGGAATTCCTTCCCAACACCTAATCCAAACCTTCCCTCAGGCAGTTTAAGGCTTTCCCCTTTGTGCTGTCACTCCAGTTCCTGATGGAGAGTAACCCTCCAGCTTCCTTTAGATCCTGTAAGGAGCTGTGAGGTCTCTACACAACCTTCTCTTCCCCACGCTGAACAGCCCCAGTTCTCCCAGCCTGTCTCCATGGGGAGGTGCTCCACTCTCCTTATTAACTCTGTGGCCTCCTCTGGATTTGCTCCAACACTTCCACATCCTTATTCCTGTGCTGGGGCACCACAACTGTGCCCAGGACTCCAGGCAGGGTCTCACAAGGGCAGTGTAGAGGGGAAGAATCCAAAGGAATTACGTGAGCACGTCCAGATCAGCAGCCCCCAGCTTCAGGCAGACCTTGAGCGTCAGCAAAGGGGGAAACCTCGGCACTGCCCCATCCCAGCCGATGCTGCTGGCTCATCCATGAATGCCCTGCTGAGCCCAGCCTGGCTGCAGGCCTGCCCTGGGACACGCTGGCTGTCCAGGCTCACTGCCAGAGCCCCTCGCAGAGGAAAGAGCCCAACCAGACCATGACACACCGGATTTGCCGGTACCTGACCCCGAGTCGGGCTGGCACGGCTCCCAAATCCCATCTCCGTGGCTCCGCCTGAGGCTCCCGGGAAAGCTGGGGAGATGAAGAGCTCATCCCTTTCCTCTCTCAAAGCAGAGCCATTCCTGAGCTGTTTGCAGCCAGGTGATGAATTAATGCCCAGCTCTGGCAGAGCAAGGCTGCAGGAGGAGAAGGGCTCAGAGCCAGCTTGTTCTCCAAGCTCTGTTCTCCCCTCCAGGAGGATGGTAGACCCTGGGATGTATCACTAACAGCTGGCACCAGGAAGGTTTGCTTTTATTTGGGACTGTGAGGACCTTTTGGAAGCAGCACAAACCTTGAGTGACTCCCAGCAGCCCCTCCTTCAACTCTCAGCACAAGCCTCCTCCCCAGGTGGCTGGTCCCCTGTCACATCTGTAAATTCATCTAACCTCCTTGTCTCTGCACATCAGACCTGCGTCTGTGCCACCCCTTGGGACCGTCTGGGCCATGCTTACCCCAACCCATCTGGGGGCACAGTCACCACAGTGATGGGGACAAGCCCCCCCAGCTTGGGAATGGGGTCACCTTCAGCCACAGGGCACTGACTTTTGGGGACTATATCCAGCCGGCATGGCTCAACACTTCAGCTGCATCCAAGGGGGATAAAACCTCCCAAATCAGGGGCACTCCCAAGCTTTCTGGGATGGAGTGTGCCAGGGAGAGGACTCTGACTCCTTGGGAGGGTCAGCCCGTGCAGGCAGAGGAGCATCACAGGCGAAAACGCTGATGCAGGCAAATCCAGCATGCCATCGGGAGGAAGACTCTGCCCTCCGGACTATTTTTGGTTTGTTTTTGCCAACTCTGGAGCCACTGATCTATGATATTGTCGCTGCTGTGACTAAGGGCTCTGCAGTTGGAGTAACATCAAGCCGGACTCGGAGAGAGGGATGCGCGTGGCTCTCGGGGGACCGGTAATGGGAGAGAGCCCTTCACCTCCTGTTTACACTTTAATGCCCATCCAGGCTATCCATTATTTATTGCTAATGTATTTATAGAGCATTACGAGCACACACGGGGCTCTGCAGGCGGCGGGGGAGAAGGTGCTCTCTCCTTCCGATGCCGTGGTTTAAACAGAGCACTTAAACACGCCCCGGGCTCCGTGGCCGAGCCCTGACGCTGCGGAGGGGCCATCCCTCCCCTCCAGCATCCTGTGGCTTTGCCATGAGGGATTTGTTCTTTCCCTGCCGGCCCGGGGCAGCGTTTTCTCCGTTGGAGCCGGGACACAGCAAAGCCAAGCTTGGCTTTGGGCACCCAAAGCACCGTTCCCTCGTGCCCAGGGGAGCCGGCGCAGCCCGGCACCGCAGGGTTCCACTTACCTGGGGTGAAAAACCACCCTGGTGACTCCAGGTCACCCAGGGGCTCCTGGTTCACTGTTTTCCCCTCCTCTCCTCCGCCACTGTGCAGGACCCTGCTCCACAGGGCTGTGAGCACGAGGAGCAGCCCCCTGCACCCCCCTCTGCCCGTCTGTCATGTTTAAATGCAAAAGCTCCGATGGCTCTTATGCAGCAATTAGCAATTAGTGCCCAGTTCCGCCTGGCTCCCTGGATTAGCACGAGGAGGAATCCATCAGTGGGGCTGGAGCAGTGGCCGGGCTGCCCACAGGAGCCACCCCATTCCCCGAGCAAGCAGACGGGCTCTGGGTGGTGCCAGCCGGGACACACGGACACGGGAGCTGTGCCACGGGAAAAGGAGGCGGCGTGGAACACCCGGCCAGCAGCAGCCTCTGCCAGGGCCAGGGATGAGCTCTTCCCGCAGGGATAAGCATGGCCAGCCACAACCCACAGGGATGGGCTGTCCCCATCTGGTTTGGGTGGCCCAGCCTGGCCTGGCTTTTATTTCCCACTTTTTATCTGCTGGGCCTGGGGAAGGCAATTTCTGGCAGGTCACAGGGAAACAGGTTAGCCATGGAATCAGGGAGGCCCAACCTGACCTCCAGCACCAGCACCATTCCTGGAGCAAGACACAAAATCTGGGAGTTGGCCTCCATTTTCCTGTGCCTGGGGACTCTCCTGTCTTGGTTTAAAATAAGATTTTTACAAAGCCTTTTGTAGTCCCAAACTGGTGTGAGCAAGGGAGGGAGAGAAATCACCTGGGACAAGGCAAAGCCAGGACTTCAGTGACAAACCTCTGCAAATATACAGGTGGAAGAATTTTTTTTAAGTGAAACAAATGTCATTTCCAACAGTTTCATGTGGAAAATGTCAAAAAAAGTATTTCTTTTTTTCCCGCATTTTTCCAAGCATGCTCCTGCAGGGAAAGGAGCAATTCCTGTGTCACGGGTGTGAATTTTAAAGGGATGCTGCTGCCAGTGTTTCTGAGCAAAGGTTCATGGCTGGGTTCAAATGCTGCAGTGTTGGCAAAGCCACCTTCCACCATCCCAGGCTTCTCCAAGCCCCATCCAGCCTGGCCTTGGACACTTCCAGGGATCCAGGGGCAGCCACAGCTGCTCTGGGCACCCTGTGCCAGGGCCTCCCCACCCTCACAGGGAACAATTCCTTCCCAATATCCCATCCATCCCTGCCCTCTGGCAGTGGGAAGCCATTCCCTGTGTCCTGTCCCTCCAGGCCTTGTCCCCACTCCCTCTCCAGCTCTCCTGGAGCCCCTTCAGGCCCTGCAAGGGGCTCTGAGCTCTCCCTGGAGCCTTCTCCTCTCCAGGTGAGCACCCCCAGCTCTCCCAGCCTGGCTCCAGAGCAGAGGGGCTCCAGCCCTGGAGCAGCTCCGGGGCCTCCTCTGGACTCTGTGCAGCAGCTCCAGCTCCTTGTGCTGCTGGCCCCAGGGCTGGGGCAGCTCTGCAGGTGGGCTCTCACCTCAGCTCAGGGGCAGAGGGGCACAGTCCCCTCTTCCCCGCTGCCCACACTTGGGGATCAGCCCAGGGCATGGGGGTGGTTTCTGGGCTGGAGAAGGTCCTGTTTTTCATTCATCAACACCCCCAGGTCCTTCTCTTCAAGGCTGCTCTCCACCCAGAGGAGGAGAGCCTTCAGCCCCAGTGTGCAGCAGCAGGAAACACAGAGGGATGGAGAGGGAAGGAACAATGCCCTCTACCACTATAAGGAGCCAGCCAAAGCATTCACTGTCTTTTTGTTCCAGCCTTCACTAAACACATCTGCAAACAGCCAACAGGAGCAGCACCAGCAGCAAAAAAAAAAAAAAAAAGTGTGGGACAAGGTGGGAGAGGAACCCGAACTGTGCTTGCACATCTCCAGGATGCAAAACCAAAAATAACCCAGGCCACCGCTGACGAGGGGGAAAGAGAAGCAACGCCACAGAGAGGTGGCCTGACAGCAGTTACCAAAGACATGGCACAAGCAATCAGTTCTCCTTGGAAGCCTCCAGAAGATAACCAGGCAGTGAGTAACAGTCTGTATGGAATTGTAGGAACAAATCTCATCAGCCTGACCTAATCTCATCCTGAGACATGGCAATAGCAGATACAATCTCCCAGCCTTGAACCACAGGAAGTCTTCAATGCTGTTTCAAATGTAGTTATGGTCAGGGGTGATGGTGAAGGCTCTCAAATCAATCCAAGGGGGCTTGAAGGTCTGCACCCAGCATGTTTGAGGGGCTCCAGGTTCCAGCATGACAGCTGGGAATGAATAACATCAGCTTGGTGGGCAGTGCTGGGACCTCGGGAACAGTTGTACATGCTGGCACAGCCCTGGCTCCCCAAAGCTCTGCTGAGCTGGATGCTGTGACTTCGCCACCCCCCAGCCATCCCTGGGGAAGCCCAGGGTGTTTGCAGCAGGCAAGGAAGCCACCACGGTGCCACCAGGCAATAACCCCCACGTCCCCAAAGGGCCCTGCTACAGTATGGCCCTGTAACACCCGTCCTCTCCAAACCTTGGAGCATCTCCACCCTTCAAAGTCAAAGGGGTCAGCTGCAGAGAGCCTCATGCTCTCCCATAACCTCTAACGTCACTCAGCCACCGTGTTTTATGGCTTTTGGACCGGGAGGGAAGGTGCCTGCCTTTTTTTTATGGCAGCTCCTTGTCCGAGGAGCCCAGAGGACTCAGAGGTGCCAGGATCTTTGCAGCCTGGCTGGTGAGAGTTGCCAGGACCTGCTTCACCTGGCCTGACCTCGCCCACCCACTGCCTTGTCTTCCAGAGTGCTATCAATTCTTTATATATAGCAATTAAATGTGATAAATGGGCTGAAAAGTGCTATTTTGGGAGAGAGGAGGCTCCATCTGGGAGTGCTGCAGTGCTGGCTCAGCACGACCCACTGCACACCTGGCCCTCCCCACTAACCCGCCATGGATGCTGCCCCACACTTCAGGATGTGATGGCACACAGCTATCTGGCTTGTTCCCACGTCTATTTCTCTCCCCCGCTCATTCCACAAGCTTCCTTGATTTCTCTGGCTGCTATCAGACACCCTGTCACTTTAAATACAGAGTTTGCCCAGTTTCTGGGAGTGCAGCAAATGGTTGTCAGCTCAAGCCACCCAGTCATAGCAGCACCCACAATTTACCTGGTCCCTGTAAAATTCAGGTCAGCCTCTGGGGAATGGAACCCCAGCAAGAGGGGAAATACTTTGGGGAAAAGGTCAAGATGAGAGATGAGGTCAGGGAGGAGGAGAAAAATCAAAATGCATGAGACCCCCATCCCTGGAAGTGTCCGTGGCCAGGCTTTGGACATGTCCAGGGTTTGGAACAACCTGGGCTAGTGGAAGGTGTCCCTGCCCATGGCAGGGGGTGGGACTGGGTGCACTTCAAGGTCCCTTCCAACTCCAACCATTCTGAGATTCTGTGTGCTCAGGATGGGGTTAATTTAATGTGGCCCCCAGCTCAGGTCCATGGAGGTATTTAGGCATTGAAGGACATTCAACTGCTGCTGCATCTGGCTCTGAACACAGCACTCCCAGTCCCTAGCTGTGCGTGGCTCCAGCACCCAAATATCCCATACCCACCCCAACACCATTCTCCATGACCAGGGGTATCCCTCCCTGTGCCCCCCAGCCCTGGGCAGCCCCTGGGATGCCGGTGGGGACCAAGCAGACTTGGAAGCAGAGGCAGATAACCCTGCAATGCTCAGGGATGCTGCGGGGTGTCTGGCTTGTCTGGCAGGTCAGAGAATGAGGACTAGGGCTGGAAGGGGAGTGGGACAGCCCCTAGATGTTCCCCGGCTGGAGACGAGCTGAGACAACCCCCCAAATCCTCCCTGGGACAGAAGGGGTCAGAGGTAATTCCCCTGGGATGGAAAGACCCCGTGAGAGCCCCCATTCCCTCCCGAAGGGTGGCGGGGGGAGACACACCGCGGCAGCCCCCCCAACTCCCACCTGGCTGGGAAAGGACCGGGACAGCCTCCAAATCCTCCCCGGGCTTGACGGGGACCGCGACATCCCCGAATCACTCCTCGGGTAGCAAGGGGGCCGCGCCAGCCCCGTCCAGCCCCCGGGACCCCGCAGCGGCGGGGTCTTGGTGGGTTCGGTGCCGAGCCCGGCTCAGCCGAGCCCGGCTCAGCTCCCCCCGACGGCCGCAGCCCGCGGCGCTCCGCAGCCCATCCCGCAGCGCCGGGCAGCCCCAAGCCGTGCCCTTCTCCTCTTCCTCCTCCTCCTCCTCCTTCTCCTCCTCCTCGCTCTCCTCCCCTTCCACCCCCCCCGCCCCGGCCCGATTTGGGCAGCGGCGCGCCCGGCGCTGCC
>NC_031768.1:113664801-113692446 GCF_001522545.3 Parus major
CTGAGGGCACCCCCGGCCCCTGAGGGCACCCCCGGCCTCTGAGGGCACCCCCGGCCTCTGAGAGCACCCCCGGCCCCTGAGGGCACCCCCGGCACCCGCCCTTGCCCCTGCCCACCGAGCCGCTCCTCGACGCCTCCGCGCCCGGCCCTCGCCTCGCCCTAGCCCATCCATCCCCTTGGCACGGCCCCACCGCAGATCGGGCTCCGAGGACCAGCCGGCTTCGGGGTGGGCGCTGCGGTGCACTGGAGCGGGGTGACCCTTCCTGGAAGGTTCCGGACCGGCTCTTCCTCCCCGCGCCCTCTCCGGCCCTAGGAGCGTTCCCCCATCGCGGTGCCCGCGGGAGGAGGGAGCACGCCCGGCTCGCCCCGCGGGAGGAGGGAGCACGCCCGGCTCGCCCCGCGGGATGCTGGCGTGCACAGCCCCTGCGCTCCCGGAGGATCGGGAAGCTCCCACGCCTGGCCCCTCCGGCCTCGGCGCTCGCACCCGAGGGTTTGCTCGGCACAGCCCAGGAAGCCACGGGCAATACCTGAAACTGTCCTCCTGGACGTTCCTGGAGCCTGGACTTCACTTTGATCATGTACAGCTCTCTTTCCTATTAGATTTCTATTTGACAGGTGCGAAGTTTAACTTGATTTCTTTTTGTTTTGTTTTCTTTTCGCTGCAAAGAGGAGAACGCATTGGCCAGCTGGTCTCCCCGGGAAGCGACGTGCTTTTCCGAGCCCGTTTATCCATTTAGTTTTGTTCAGTGACATTTCCAGCTCGTTCTAGGCACAAGGCGATGCAGCTGTAGGAAACGCCTCCGCCGGCTGCGTGCATGTTCCCCGGGGCACACGGGGGCAGCCCTTTGACTCTAGAATGTAGCTAGACCTGGCTGTCTCGGCACTTTGTAATTTAAAACGAGCGAAGCAGAAGCTCCCGCCCTAATTCCCCTGCCCGTGTTTGCTTTAGTGCCTGTTACTATATCCTAGAGCAAATATATTGAAAGCTGCACCCACTCCATCGTCTATTTTCTATAGAGCTCCTTGCAAACGATTTCCGAATATCCCCGTGGCTGAGGCGAAGTTATTGTGGTTGGTTTGCCAGAGGAGGGGAGCTCGGGGTCCTCTGTTTTCATCGGCGCTCAGTAACTTCTCTCCCTGAGCCGATTCGGTGGCGAGGGATGCAGAGGGGTTTTGTGTGGCTTGTGCACAGAGCTCAAGCTCTGCTAGTCCTGATCCTTCCCTGGCAACAGCATGGGGGCTCAGGAAAATTATCCAGGTAACAGTTTTCTAAAGGAATATTTCTCTCCCGGGTGGCTTGGTGCCTAATTCATGAGGTGCCAGAGCGCTGAGCATCTCTGGCTGCGGGGCTTCCCCAAAGGAGGCTGCAGCTTTTGTAAAGTGGCATCCTAAAATGCCGAGTTTCAGTGCTGGGATGAAAACTGAAGCGTTGCATTTTGCTCCATCTGCGTTTGCCGGGCTCCACAGCGGGAGGCTGAGGCGGGCAGGGTGAGGATCGTGGCTGCATCCAGCCGTGCCGGTGGTGCCAGGCTTTGCCGGGTGCTCGGGGATGTTCGGGAGCAGCTGGTGCCCGCTGCGCCGGTTTTGAAGTGAGAATTTGGTGGCAGTCCTGTTCCTTGAGCCTGGGCTGCGTGTGGACTCAGCTGCTAGGTGGAAAGCACAGTTATTTCCATCCCGGGCTTGCCTGGAGGCTCTGTGGCGGGGGATGCAGCCTGGTGCAGGATCCTTTTCATTTTTCACCTTTGAACTTGCTGTCCTTGAAGTGCCAGTATCGAGGTCGGTCGGTTGGGGAGAGTGGAAACAGAGCATGTGTTCAGTCTGAGAATCAAAATTCTTTTCCTGGATGCACGGAGCTGGTTCTACTGAGCAGGGAGCTGGTTCCCCACTCTATCCTGGCTCCTGGGGAATCCTGAGGTCGCCGCAGCTCAGCTCATTGCGAAACTTGTTGCATTTTGAAGACCTTTCCCTGAGGTTTTTTCCCCCGGAGCTTGTGGGCTCCGGTGCCACCTTGTCACTTGGTGCAATCAGTTACAAGGGGAGAAGTCTCAGCCTGCCCTCGCCTTCGTCCACTTTCCCACCCCAGTGCAGCCAAACCACAGCCCCTGAGCAGAAGAAGGGGGGCAGCGGGGTGGATTTGCACATCTGGCAGAGCACAGCCCAGCTGTGACTCCAGGGGTGCAGTGGGGCATGGGGACTGCCATGTGGCAGAGGTGAGGGTGAGCAGGGATCAGCCGGGACGGGGCTGTTGGAGCAGGGAGAAGCCCGGAGGGTGTGCAGGCAGACGGGATTGTTGGAGCAGGGAGCAGAGCACCAGTCTGGCAGCAGGCGCCAGAGCCTGCCCATAGATAATGGAAGGAAATTGCCTCCAGGCAAAATGAGAAGCGGCCAAACACTCCCTGAGCCCAAAGCCCTTTCCCTGAAGGGGTGGCTGTTATGGACAGCTGGTTGTTCCTGAGGCCAGAGGGAGGGAAGAAGGTGGTGGCTTTTGGTTCCCCAGGGATGAGGGCACTTCTTGTGCCCAAGGTTCAGAGCATCCTGGCCTCCAAAGAGAGTGCAGTGAGAGTCCTCCTGGGTTGCCAAGCTCCCCTCAGGCAACATGCAGGGGGTAGGATGGGGGTGGATAACCAGCTGTGGATGCATAATTCCTGTGGCTTGTTAGCATCAATATTATTCTGTACAGCGCATGACAAAGGAGCAGGGGTAGGGAACCTCTGAATGTCACTGAGCTGAGACTCAAAAATGTGCTTTTTGGGTTCTCAAAGGCAGCCCTGTGTTTGGAGAGCCCCAGCTGCCCTCATGTTTGCATGCAGTCCCTTTCCATGAAGGAATGTGGACCTCCCGGTGTCCCTGAGCTCACGGCAGGAGCTGCTGCTGGAGCAGAAAGTTACCCCAGCAGCTCCTGGAGACGAAGGAAATGCAGGATAGAAATGGCATCCGTGATATGAACCAAGCAAAGCATGCTCAGAGCCCCCTGCAGTGGCTCATCACCAAAACAGAGGGGGGAAAAAAGCCAAAAAATGTCTGTTTATATGCCCTGCATGTAAAATGCCACCAGCGCTTTACAGCCAGCACAGGTTTTGAGATCTGCTTTTTCTTCCTTACTTTCCAAAGCTCAGATGTTCCCTGGTGCTCTGTGGTGCCCAGGGCTGTAGGAAAGAGGCTGAGTGTGGTCTCCTTTAGAGAGAAGACCAAAACTCCCAGCATGGTGATGGCAGCTGGATTTATCCAGGAGAAATAACTGGGCTGGAGCATCACCCTTGTCCTCACTGAGCACAGGGCTGTGGTGCTCCTGCACTGGGCTAGGGAAGAAAAGCAGCCATGAGCTGCCTCATCCTTACAGAAACACACAGAATTAATGGTAATTAATTCTACCCAGGCAGCTTCACCCCTGAGAACCTACGCACCAGGCTCCTCAGTCCTCACATTCCTTCCTCCATTATCACAAATTAACCCAAACCTTCAGAGGGAGGAAGAACACCCCCTGCTTTTCATTAAGTCCTTTTAGGAAAAGCAAGACAGGGATGTTGCCCTCATACCTGGGGGAAACTGAGGCACAAACAAAGCAGGGTCGAGTTCCTGATGGCAGGGAAGAGCTTGCACAAGGGAAAAGCCCCACAGAAATGGATTTCAGTCCTCAGCAGGGCAGCATCAGGACCACCACAGCCAGGACAGTGCTCTGTTTGTCCTTCCTCTGGTTCAGAGGAGGCTCCTGTGCCCTGCCAAAGAAAGTGGGATTGTTAATAAGGCTTCCTCCTATTTACCTCTGGATGTTTCTAATTAGCCAGGTTGTGATAGTTCTGGGAGACGAGGGATCCTGTCCCCAGCAGCAAGGAGGGGGCTGGAGGTGACACCACCAGTGATCAGGGGCCTTTTCCTGAGGGACAGGGGCTGGGGACACCCAGGGGGTCAGGTCAAAGTCCCTAGAATGAGCAGAGCTGTGTGTTTTCCCCAAGCGTGGCTTTGGGCAGCCCCTCAGGAAGCTGGCACAGCACTGCCCAGGCAGATGGGGAAGGATGTGTTTCCACTAATCTGCCCCAATCTGGATTATTTTTCCAAATAAACCTCTGTTCCCAGCTGTTTTAAACAAGTTTTTGGTATGTTGGGGTCAGGTGGGATTCTGGGGATGAGGGAAAAGCTGGCAGGGGTGGAGGAGATGGAGGGGATAACATCTGCTGGGTGTTATCCTGCTGAGCCACCAGGCTTCCATCGTCTGCACAGAGGGAGGGACCAAACGGCTCCGAGGTGGTTTTGGCAGTGCATCAACCAAATCCTGAGGCTGGAATCATCCTGCAGAGCCTCAGGCCTTCACTGAAGTTTCCTCCTGCCAAAAGCCAGAGCCAGTGGAAAATAATTTATCTTGAGGGCCTAGTGTCCCCCCACCTCATCTCCCATCCAAAGCAGAGCTGGGATCCTCTGCAGCTCCTGCCAGGATAAAGCAGCCCAGAAAAGGCCTCTGGTGCTGGCTGTCCAGGATGATACACATCAGCCAGTTTGGGGATCTCTCAGGGAGCCAGGATCAATCCAGGGCAGATCAGTGCAGGCCCCTGATCCTGCCTGAGGACAGGCACAGGCAGAGCTGCTCCATCCTCCCAGCACGTTCCCCAGCCAACCTGACATTTACAAATCCCTATTTTTAGATGATCTTCATCACTTCTAATTGTTCAGGCTCCTCAGCCTCAGAGATGCTGCTCTGCAGGGACAGGATGGGTCCCTGAGCCCATGTCTCTCTGGCCCTGTGCCTCAGTTTCCCTGATGGCAAACTGCAGTTGAGGGTCTCCCCGTGACTCCAGGGACCAGGTTTTGGGGGCTGTTGGTCCTGCTCCCCCCCAAGGCCCTCAGATGGGATTTTGGGTGCTCCAGCACACTCCATGGAAGCAGCCAGCCCTCATCCCTTCACAGCACCAGCCCACAGGGCACCAGCCACATCCTCCCACGGCAAGAAGCAGCCAAGCAGGATGAATCCAAGAGGGACTGGCTCCGGAGATGCCTCAGGAGCCTGCGGAAAGCCAAGCCCAGGGGACAGCCCATGCGGGCTGGGCTTGGCACATTGGTAATTAATTTAGTTACTAAATTAACATTTAAATTGACAAGACCTGAATGTGAAGGCAGGCACTGCTGCCTGCCAGGACTCATCAGCTTCCAGCGACCCTGGCTGCTCCCAGCCCGCTGTCCCCAGGTCCTGGTGCTCTGCCAGCACCTCGGAGGGGCTCGGAGTCCCCAGGAGCTGCTCTGGTTCCCCACACTGCGGGACCAGCCCCATCATGCTATTCTGGAAATGTCTGT
The DNA here is from genome assembly GCF_001522545.3 of Parus major. Taxonomy (NCBI): domain Eukaryota; kingdom Metazoa; phylum Chordata; class Aves; order Passeriformes; family Paridae; genus Parus; species Parus major. Next base: position 113,670,084 of record NC_031768.1, read on the forward strand.
GCTCAGCAGGGACCAGGCCAGCAGATGCCAAGCCTGGGCTTCACCCTCTCCCTGCTGAAGTGTTTCCCAACCCCGGACGGCCAGGGGGACACACTGGGAGCCCTGGGGCTCCATCCCTCTGCACGGGCTGGTGGCGACAGCCAGTGCTGGATCCTGGAATTGCAGTGTCCCCACTACAATCCTTGCCCTGCTGTGCCCAGGGTGACCCCACTGCTCCCCCCTCACCCAGCCCAAACAAACCTGACCCTCTCCCCACCCTTATCCTGTTTCCCCACCACTGGGAAGGCTGAGGCTCCCCCTGGAAAGCACCATCTGTTGCAATGGGCCTGCAGAGGATGGGTTGGAATTCCAAGGGAGTTGCGGTGAGCTGGGAGGAGGAGAGTGCTCAGGCACAGCAGCCTTGGCAGATAAAACAGCAGTGGGTACACAGGAGCCCTCGGGATGGAGCCTGCAGCCATCACTGAAGGGACACTCCAGGCCCCAGCCCCCCATCAGCCCCAGGGACATCCTCCACGATGATCAGGGGAGAGCTCAGCGCCATCAAAAGGAGCAGCTCTGGGCAGTCTCTTGATTCCAGACCTTATCCAAGCAGCACACTGATACTCCTCCAAGCCCATCTGGGCCTCTGGGGCAGAGGTGTTTGGCTAAAGAAGACAAAGAAACCTGGATTGAGACTACGAAGGGAATATTTTATTACAACACTTCATTCAGCTAAATCCACATAGCAGTACACAGAAACTCTTCAGGAAAGTGCAAATTCTCACTCTGAATTTGTAATACGCCCTACTTTTACAGAACAGGCATTGGGTGAGCAGGAGCACAGATCCAGAACTCCCCAAGATTCCAGGCAAGGAGAACCATGCGACTTGAGACACTTCAATCACCTTGTACAAAGTCATTCTTGAGCGGAGGGAATCGAGCTGGACTGTAACCACCCCCCAAGTGTCACCATGCAAGGAGCCCCCCTTGGCTGGGCAGAGGACAGAGAGGAGGAGGGAAGACAAAACAAAGTGCTAACAGTATCAACTTTAAAACCAGAGACCATCCAGGTGCTTCCTAAAGCAGCACACACATCCCACCCTGCCCAAGTGACAGGACCCATCGTTCCTCTCCTGGCTTCCACTGTGGTGTCACACAAATGCATTTCCTGCAGGGAAATGGGAGCTGGAATAACCTCAGGAGCCTGGCAGGGAGGGCACATGCCGTGCTACTTGAGCACAGCTGAACCAGGGAGAAGCAGCACCAGGGATGCCAACATGCAGCTAAAACCAAGCACCAGAGCTTGGGAGCAGTGAGGCAGGTCAGGGAGCCCAGGCAACAGCTCACCCCCAGCCAGCTGAAGCCCCAGAGGGTTTGCCCTCCTCACCCCACAGACAACACAGGTGTCATCTCCCTCCTCAGAAGGAAGGGCTGGATATTTGAAATGAGGGAAATGAGCAGAGCTCCTCAGGTGAGATCCCAGTTCTCCTGCAGCCCAAGGCAACCCCAGCTCCACGGATTCACACCCTGCTGGAGACGCAAGGGAAGCGGAGCTGGCTCAGCAGCCCAGCACAAAGTGGAGGCCACGCTGCTCCTCTGGGCCACAACTGCAGCCCAGCTCTCCCTGTTACACACATTCCCTCCTCCTCTGCCACACCAGAGTCTGCAGTTCCCTCATACACCCTCAGAGGACCTGGAAGAGAGACATGGACAGCACTTGCAAATATTTAATCCACACCCTGCAGGCTCTATCACAACCTCAGTAAGAAACCCAACTACAAGCTCTGCCTCACAGACATTCAGCCTTGCCTGGCAAAGCCCTGAACTTGGAAAGCTCCTGTCCCAGGCCCACAGAAACTCCACCACAGAGATTAAACCTGTCACAGCCAAGGGACAAACCCAAGCCCTCTGGATTTCATCCAACACTAAACACAACACACTGGCTGCATGACCACAGCTTTAGCCCCTGTCCAGCCTTTGAAAAGGTGTTTTACCTGGAAGCACCTTGGAAACAACATCCACAGCATCCTTTGATCTGTGATCTGCTTTCTACTCAAGTTAGAAAAGCCTTTGTTCTTATCTGAGAAGTGGGAAAGAACAGCTGACAACTCAAGGGAGGTTGTGCACAAACTAAGTGAACTCTAACACAATGCATAACCAAGTTATGGGGCAAGGGAACAAGAATTCCAGTCCTTCACAGTAACAGAAGTAAGGGGAAGTAAGGGATGTGAGATCAGAGGGAGGAGATAAAGGAGTTCCACAAATGGAACAGTATAAATATATCAAACAGCTCCAATACAGTAGGAAAACAACAGTAGCAGCAGTTTCAAAACAGCAAATAGTTATTATACCCTGAAAGTACATTCAACACGTTGTGCCTGCTGCTGTCCTCCCAAAAGCATCCCTACAGCTACAGCTCACTGTCAAACCTATCCACAGGAAAATGCCAGAGACACAACACCCCACAGCTGGGTTTTCTTCTTTAATTAAAGATAGTCAGACTGTGAACAGTTACCAGCTTCTAACAAAGCTTGTTTGAAAACTTCTTCTCCATTTCTAGCACTTGCCTACTGACACTACACAGATCTCTGGGAAGCTGCAGATTCCTGCTCTTTGTAGGAGCACAAGCACCACTCACAAGACGTGACTGCTACAGTAGCACCCAGCTGGGCTCATCACACACACACACACTATGCTTTTTACAGTGCTTGTTCAAAATCATGCCCCAAGTCACTTGTTCTCTTTGCTGCTTGGAGAACAAAATCCTCAACACCTCAGAGTTAATATGCTGCCAATGGAAGGCATGGCAAGAGCTCCTTCAAGTTCAGTGCTGTGGGGATCTAGATCTGCACCCTTTTTAGATCCAGAGCTGGAGCAGCAGTCAGAAATGCCTTCCCAGCCCTACCCAGAACAGACAACAACAAAAGTATCCTCTGAGTGTAACTGGGTTTACCTGTTTTGCCCACCATGTCAGTCAAATGTACAATCAAGGTAAAAAAACCCAAGCTTTTGGCATTAGATACATTTCACTCAATGGCAGAACAATTTGGAGACACTTTCTCTTAAAATAAAAAAATAAATAAATAGCAGTGACAGGTCAGAATTTGTGCAACACAGACCTTCTCTAGTACATGTACATTCATAGACACTGAAATACTTCTCCATGGATATAGTGCAAAGCTGCTGGCAGCAGGAAACCCCCAAACCTCAGGGCTCTCTGAAGCCATGGAAAGGCAACACACACAAACCTACCCTGTGCCATCCTATGGCATCCAGCTGCAAGGGCATCATCAGAGGGAGGATGAATTTGGAGAGGCAGCAATAGTGGCAAAACAACAGCTTGAGCTCTAGAGCACCTTGGGGTCTTCTCCCATCATCTTCAACACAGATAAAACCCAGCACTGAGTTGCTGCTACTTCTCTTTAGACAGCAGGGAGCTTCCAGAACCAGCTCTCCTGAGGCCAAACACGGCCTTTATTGCCCAAAATATAACCACAAGGACAACTCGAGTATTGGTTTGGGTGGTTTTGGTTATTTGGGTTTTTTTTGAAAATGTGATTAGCAATCTCACTTGCTACTTGAACAAAGTGAGAAAACAAATGAGAGAAGTTGTTAAAAAATTACCCTTAAAGATAAAGAATAAAAGAATTTGCAACATGCTATTCTAACAGAAAACACCCAACAGGACATGACCAAAAATATTTTTAAATTTTAGTAATTGTGTCCATCTCTCATCTCCACTTTCTTCCTTGGGTTTTCTTTTTTTTTAAAACACAGGCAATATAAATCCAGGCCAGCAAAATCCAAAGAGTCACTGACCAGCAATTTCATTCAAAGTAATGAATACAGAAAACCAAGACCCTTCAGAGATGTGGGACAAAAAGTAGCTACAGAGCCTATGGTAGTCAGAAGGGGCAATTTTACTATGGAATGACCAAATTCATGCTCTTTGGAAGCCTTGGAAAGGCACCAGGCAATTCCAATCCCGAGCTGCAGCTGTTGCCACTATTGTTTCACTGCCAATTCTTTTAAGACACACACAGGAAAGCTACAAAGCCCAAGAACACCTTCACCAACAAAAGAATTCTTAAGTAGCTGAGAAATGTCAACAATTTGCCTAAACAAGAAATGCTGAGCTCTGATTCAATGCTTTTGGAAGTGCAGACCGGTATGGAAGGTCTCAGAGCTGAGGGGAAGAAGCAGCCTTTGTTGTCAGTTTGGAGTGATTACGCCTTTAAAACTTTAAAAACCTTTTCACACACAAAAAAGAGGTGTTTCAGGTACCTGAACTGAGTTTAAGACAAAATCTAGCAGCTAAGCTCAGCTGCCTCAAAGGTACTAGGGCAGTTCATTTGCATTGGTGTGGTTAATTAAACTTTTGGTCAAAAGGACTGAAAACTGGAACAATAAATTCTACCCTTTCCTCTGACCTCCTCTCCTGTCCCAATTTGGTGAAAAGCCTGACAAAAGAATGCTTCTTCTTTACAGAAAAAGAATGCAGCTGTTAAAAATACACACACACACACAAAGATGAGACTGGTTCTGCTCCGGGGTCCTTTGTTCCGTGGGTTTCTCCTGGGAGCTCTATGCAGAGCGCCAGGTCAGCCCGTTCTTGCTAGGCTCCAGGAAATTCTCAATCAAAGCCTCAATCAGCTTCTGGAGCTCTTCTTCCAGCAGGCTTCTGTCACTGCAGGAAAGAACAGGGCCATGTCAGAGGTCTGGGAAACGCCCAAACATAAATAAATGAACAGCAACACCTGATGGGGATGGACTGGCTCTGCTGTGTTTCCTACCCCACCAGGAGCAGAGACTCCAAACTGCCTGCTTTAACAAGCTCCTTTTCAGCAGGGATTATCATGGAATCACAGAACGGTTTTGGGTTGGAAGGAACTTTTAAAGATGGTGCCCAGAGCCCTCTAGTGGCCTTTTTCTTCAATTAAATTAATTTCAATTAATACTGCAATAATCAGGTGGTGAAGCCCTGGCACAGGTTGCCCAGAGCACCTATGGCTGCCCCAACCCTGGGAATGTCCAAGGCCAGGTTGGAGCAACCTGGGAGAGTGAAAGGTGTCCCTGCCCACGGCAGAGGGGTGGAATAAGACTCTCTTTAAGGTCCCTTCCAACACAAACCATTCCATGATTCCATAACAGAAGAGGTTTCTGTGGTATAAACACACCCTGGATTTACACCCCTCCTTTTAAACTAGCAGCAGCTCAACCCAGGTGAACAACATCTAGCTCCTCTCCAGCAGCTCAGAGTAACACAGCAGATTCCCAAAGGCAATGGGAGCCCACATGCCTGCAAACACTCACCAGCAGCAGCACAACCTCAGAAGAGAAAGAAAGGCCTGGGTGTGGCACTCAGCGCCCTGGTCCGGTTTGACAAGGCAAGGGTTGGTCACCGGTTGGGCTCTGTGAGCTCAGAGAGCTCTCCTAGCCTAAACTCCATGCTTTTGTCACCCCATCACTATTTAACTGGAAGTGGGAGCTGTGTTTGTTAAGGAAGCCACGGTAGCAGATGCTGAGAGCTCCATGCCTGGCGTGTCCCCGCTGCGGGCACTGACCTGTGCCCGGGCAGCGCGCACATCTCGGCGTAGTACTTGATCTTGGGCTCGGTGCCGCTCGTGCGCAGCGTGGCCACGCAGCCGTTCTGGAAGGTGAACGTGATCATCTGGCTGCTCTTGCTCACTGGCAGCACCTACGAAACACCAGCAGCCCCTTACTGCCACTGCAGGAGCTGCAGGCTCAGCGAGTCAATAGAGGTCATCAGCTGTTGTGTCAGAATAGCCACGGCACTCCACACTGCCTCTCCCCCCCTGCATTTCCCTTCCAGCTCCTGCAGGCCCTCCCCTGCAAACACACTCTAACTCACCGACTTCTTGTTCAGCTGGCTGCTGTCGTAGCCAGTGGTGACGTCCCGGACGTGCAAGATGTTGTAAACCCCACAGCACTTGGGGTAAGACTGAGGGCCATCGAAGTTCCGGAGCCTCTCAAATATACTTTTGATTGTGGGGGGATCATAGCACAGGAAATAGGAAGTCTTGGATATGTGATATCCATACCTACAAGCAGATTAATGTTCTCAGTTGTAGGATTCAGAGGGTTTTGGCACATTTGGTATCCGAGAGATCTCAGTACGAGGCTTAATTCTGACAAACACCATCCTTGTGTTAATCCTGGGATTGCATCCATCGCCATTCCTTCCACCTCTGCTGTTACAGATGCCTTCTGGCAGTGGGAAGCCATTCCTTGTGTCCTGTCCCAAACCCCTCTCTAGCACTCCTGGAGCCCCCTGTGATTTATCTGCACTAGTGATGGGCTGTAAGCCATCCTACATCAAAAAACCCCACAACGCTTTACCATGAGAAAACATCTGAGGGACACGTTTACTTATATATATTTAAAGAAATATTCCTTAGATTATTCCCAGCTCTGAAACAGTGAACCAGAATATTCTAATGAAAAGCACCACTCACGTTTCATAAATGTCAAGCAGTTTCTGTGCCAGGGTCAGGCTCTGGCCCTGCAGGTAAGTTGCCATTTCAGCAGTGACCACAGCTGCACTCACTCCATCCTTATCCAGCACTGATGTGCCACACATGAAGCCTAGGCAGAAAAAAGGGATTGTGGACAAATAACCTGATAGATTATTACACTGATTTACTCGACTAAAGTTTTAACCTTTGATCCTACAAAGGAAAATTGGCTGGTACATGGAAGCTGCTTTATTGCTGTATATGCAGGAGAAATCTAATTAACTTGGGGGTTATAGGGCTGGAAAGATAAGCACAACACCAGAACCAGCAAGTCAGATACAATTTATTATGAGAGCTGCCAAGTCAATTTGATGAGAGCAAAATATCAATGCTATTAACTACTAGGATAAAAATAAAGTACTTTCTCTGTGTTTGATTTCATAACTGAGATCAGTCCTTCCTATTCACATTCCCCCCTCAGTTCTCAACAGTTTAAAGGGATATCAGCACTCATACCAATAGACTCCTCAAATGCAAAGAGAACTTCTTTTCCATCATCCAGGAGATTTTTTACTCTGCTTCCAATCCATTTAAAACCAGGGAGTGTTTCCTAAAACAGAGGGGAAAGAAGGAGTGCTTAAAATGCATATTTCCAATTTAGTTTAAATTCACAGAAAAAAAAGTATAGCCACCATTGCCTTCAATTCAAACTAAGAAAAACAAAAAAAAGCCCCCACACACAGACCAACCAAAGAGAAAATATAACAATGTATTTTAAATTTTAGGGTCAATGGGAAAGACTGCTGCAGAGTCAAAACACTAAAGCTTAAGGATGTTCTTCTGATTTTTTTGAAGTGATTTCCTTAAATTTAAATCTGATTAATTGATAAGCAGAAGAGGGACAATAAAGAAGCATCAGACGAGTCCTATCTTTAGTCCGGATGATGAATCCAAGGCAAAGAGCCACTGGAAAGCATTTTCCTAGTGGATACTCAACTAGGACATGAGGATCAAACCAAGGAAAAAGTGTGTCAGGGACTGTGATGCTCTGAGATCACATCAGATCATCTGTGCCTCTCATCAGATGAGACACAGTTATTCAGGAGGAAATGCTACAGAAATATAAAAGCAACACTTTCAGGTGCTGGGAGGGGAGAGCACTGTTCTGGGGGTTTTTTACATAAATCATGCAAAAGGAGTCAAAAGCTTAGAAACAGCTTTTCTTTGAGAGAAGGAAGTTACAAGTAAAAAGGAAGGGGAGCTTTTAGAGAAGGCCAAGAGCTTCTGCAAATTCCTAGCTTCTTTTTCTTTCAGTCAAGTATGTCCTTTTCCATTAACAAAACAAACAGTAGAGAGAGAACCAATCCACTACAAGGAACTGATGTTCTCCCTGATTGAACTTATCTGGCCAGTCACTCAAAATGGTTTTCAGAGTTGCTTTCAATTTTAAATTCCTCATTGTTTGGCAAAATATTTATTCCTATTGCACATGTATTTAATTAAGAGACGGATAAACAACGTCCCTTTGGACATTTGTATGCTGTGCTATGATTTTGGGCACTCACCTCTCTCTTCTGGCTAGCATCTAACAGAAACCAGATTTAATTTGGATGCAGGAACTAAACTGTCAGTCTGGGGGGAGCACCCCCAGTTTCTTTTTTAGGAAGTTCTTAAAGCTGCAATAAAGATCTGAACACAAGAGCTCCTCTGCCTGTCCCCACCTGAAGTAAACCCAAACTCAAAATGTGCTGGCACGGGGCACCTGAAGGGCCTTTGTGTAACCTCCAAGCGCTCATTACAAACCCATCAACACTCCAGTGACCACAGCAGGCTGCACAAACCTCCCTTCTCTCACACTGAAGAATTTCTCTCTAGGGAGATAACCACAGCTAAGGTATTGCTGTTATCTGGAACCAGGTGTTAATTTGTGTCCCTGTTACTGAGCTTTGTCCAGGCTGATCTCCCAGTCTGAGAACACTGAGGAGATTGAAATTGGGCTTGTCTGGGTGAAAGAACATTCTCTTCGAGTTGGAATCCCTCACAACTCCCAGCCAGAAGCCTGGAAGGCCCCTGCCTGCTTTCCATTCCGTGAGGTCAGGCAGGGGTTCAGATGGAGACACAGCACATCACCCGCACTCACCTCAAAGTGAAATCCCTCTTTAAGTGCAATTGCCCTCAAAATCTTGGAGGAGACTGTGGTTGCCAGCATGTAAACATTCCTTACATCAGCATCTGGGGAGCAGTTCTCCTTCCAGCGGGAAAACATCCACCAGCCAAACAAGGCTGCCAGCTCATTGCCCGTGAACACCTTCCAGCAGCCACTGCAGGGAGAGGCAAGGTGAGGGCTGGGGACAGAAGTTCTGCAGTCACTGAACACCAAAGGGGCAAGGTGAGGGCTGGGAACAGGAGTTCTACAGTCACTGAACACCAGAGAGGGCTGGGAACAGGAGTTCTGCAGTCACTGAGCACCAGAGGGGCAAGATGAGTGTTGGGGACAGTATCTCTGCAATCACTGAGCACCAGAGAGGCAAGGTGAGGGATGTGGACAGGAGTTCTGCAGTCACCGAACACCAAAGGGGCAAGGTGAGGGATGGGGACAGGAGTTCTGCAGTCACTGAACACCAAAGGGGCAAGGTGAGGGATGGGGACAGGAGTTCTGCAGTCACTGANAGGGGCAAGGTGAGGGATGGGGACAGGAGTTCTGCAGTCACTGAACACCAAAGGGGCAAGGTGAGGGATGGGGACAGGAGTTCTGCAGTCACTGAGCACCAGAGAGGGCTGGGGACAGGAGTTCTGCAGTCACTGAGCACCAGAGGGGCAAGATGAGTGTTGGGGACAGTATCTCTGCAATCACTGAGCACCAGAAAGGCAAGGTGAGTGCTGGGGACAGGAGTTCTACAGTCACTGAACACCAAAGGGGCAAGGTGAGGGATGGGGACAGGAGTTCTGCAGTCACTGAGCACCAGAGAGGCAAGGTGAGGGCTGGGAACAGGAGTTCTGCAGTCACTGAACACCAGAGAGGGCTGGGGACAGAAGTTCTGCAGTCACTGAGCACCAGAGAGGCAAGGTGAGGGCTGGGAACAGGAGTTCTACAGTCACTGAACACCAGAGAGGGCTGGGAACAGGAGTTCTGCAGTCACCGAACACCAAAGGGGCAAAGTGAGGGATGGGGACAGGAGTTCTGCAGTCACTGAGCACCAGAGGGGCAAGGTGAGTGTTTGTGACAGGATCTCTGCAATCACTGAACACCAGAGAGGCAGAGTGAGGACTGGGGACAGGAATTCTGCAGCCCCTGAGCACCAGGATATGAGCACAGCACTGACAAAGCTGCTCTAGGCAAAGGCACCGCACGGACAGGACTCCACACTTCTCACACCTCAAGATTTTACAAGCCCAGCAAGGAAAGCAGCCCCAGGGTCTCCTGGCTGGCAGCTCCAGGCCTCTGATTGCCAGCAGCCTAGAACTGATCAATACAGAGCAGTCTGTGCCATCCGCACATGGCAGCCAGGCAGGGCCTGCACAGCTTTTACTTACACAGCCATCACAACCGGGGCCTGCTAGCGGGAGAAAAATAATTTCTATTCAATATGAACAAACAGGGGAAAACAAAGGATTAAAATAAAAAATATATTAAGAAAACCAAACAAAAAAACCCACTCCACCAAAAAAAGTCCATGACAATTGCCAAAGAGGGTTTGCCTGATATAAATGAAAACACGGGAAACAAGAAGATTTCACTGTCTTTAGTAACCACTCAGTTTTCAGCTGAGCTGTACTTAGCCATTTACTATTACACCAGTAAGTACTTAATCTACCCTTTGCTGAGTGAACTGATTTTAAATGCATTTGGAGCTATAGTAAAAGACAAAACTAGAAGGAAAAATACCCATCTACCTAAGGAAAAGAGTGGATTGAAGGCCCGTGCCTGACATGTGTTTGGGGACATTCTCTGACCTTTTCTGCAGGAAGACACAAAAAAGGGTCCCAACACTTACTTTCCTTGCTGTTCTGCCACTGCCAGTCGATCTGCATCTGGATCAGTGGCCACTACTACTTTTGCATCTTCTTTCTCTGCAAGCCTCAGTGACAACTCCTGGTGGGAGAAGAAGGAGGGGGCAAAAAACCCCAAAACATGAGAGTAAATAAACCCACAGCCTTCCTACTTGCACCTAACCCCCAGTAAAAGAAAAGCCCCCCATGCATTGCCCACTGTATTAATACAGCTGAAAGCTCCCTGTTCTCTTCCTCTGTTTGCTTTTCCTCACAGAAATCTGATGAAGTAGAAGCCAAAATACCAGCACAGATTCTCCTTCTTCAGGATTTGGGCATTTGACAGTAGAGAAGTCTGGATCTGGATCTTTTTGTTCCGGTACTGGAATGGGGGGCTGAAATCCAAAGGCTTTGAAGGCCAACTGCACATAGTCATGTCCAACTCCATGGAAAGAGGTATGGACAAACTTCAAACTGCTCTGCACGTTAAGCTCCCTGAGGAGGAAACAGAACTTCAGTAAGACTTCAGTTGCTTAACAAGACTATCTTCATGAGGGAAAGCAAAATAAGCTGCAATTCCCTGGTGTACTATTCTGCTGATTTCTGCATGAATTTCAAAGGAATGAGTGAAAGTGCTTATTTTGCACTAGAAATTGCTGGGTTAAAGCTTCTTCCCCCTAGAAAATGAAGTATTTACCTTCCACTGAAACAGATCAAAGTCCCCCAAGAATAAACTGTTGATTTCTACATCAAACTCAAGCTCTTCCACCACCTTAAAATGTTATTCTAGATCTGTTTCATGTCATACATCTTCCTCCTTTTATTCTCATCTTCTGCCCCATCTAACCTTTAGACTAAATCTATTTTATGCATGTGCACCTCACTTTCACTCTGATTTTCTGCATTTTTATTCAGAACTCTCGGAGCGTATTCACTTGCACTAAATGGTTTCCACTGGGTGCTTCACAGCAGCTTAACTCCCAAAAGCAGCTGGTTTATTCTCAACCAAATGGATTAATCCTAAGGATGGTGACCCTTGAATTTAATGATACCTCAGAGAGCACAGTCAAGACTGTCTGCAGTTAGCTTTTGCACATGCAACCCACAGCTTAGTTAGAAATGTAGGTACAATATCTATGCTATTATACAATTTTTTGCTTTATACAATACCTATGATAGCAGATCTTTGTCAGATCCTCCATGTAGCTGTCACAAATTTTCTTCAGAGGATCCTGTCTGAGGGGACTGGTATCTACCAGATTTTCATTCCAGGAGCCATTCCATGGTTCAACACACTCTTCTATACATTTTATAATTTCCTTATCATGAGGAGAGGTGATCTGTGCTCCATTTTCCCAATAAACCTGGTCAAAGTTGAAGGATAACAAGACACAGTTTATTTATAAGGATTATTAACCTGATAAATTCTTTTAGCTATGGGATGCCACCTACTTTTGGCCCAAGTCATACAGAGAAGTCAGCATCTGACTGGCTTAATTCTCAAGACATTTGGAATCATTCAACACGAACCTCTGAGCTCAGGATTGTGATACATGGAGCTGACACAGCAACACAACCCGTTTTCACAAAAGCTGGTATTTAACTATCACGGCTGAAATATCAGGATGTGAAAAACCAAAACGGGGCACTCATATCTGGGAGTGCTGTGCAAATTGTAAGAAAAACACCACCTTCTCCAAGGCTGGCATTCCTTTCAAAAAAAAGGAGTACAACTTGTTTTTGAACCCCAAGCAAAACAGATAAGCAAAGTGCCAAGGTCTGTGTTTTTCCACAGCTGAGCAACTGTAATCTCTCAGCTCTCTAGAAATGCTCTCTAGAGTGGAAACACCATATCTAACCCTCAGCTATAAAAAAAGTCTTTGTTAAAGATTCAGAGGCCAGCTTTCCCACAGTCTGTTGCCAATAGCATGGCTGAGCCCACAGCGCAGACTCTGCCCAGATAATCTGCCTCTGTTTTCTCCTCAGCATCCTCTGCATTTGTCCCCTTCAGTTCAAATTGTCCAAAACCTTCAGAAGCTGCTGAAATTCACATGGGAAATTGGGAAAGATGCAACAGCTCTTGGGAAAGACTAAGAAACAAACCAGTATCCTGGCAAAAGTGAACTGCTATGTATCAGAGCTCAAACATGAAATTGCTTCTTGACAAATGAAGCACCTGGGAAATTCATGTGGTTTCTTTCCTTCCACATTGCTCCAATTAGGCAGAAACAAAGGCTGGTGAAGAACTTAACAACTTGTTCCAGGGAAGACAAGAGCAGTTCAATCACCCCCAAGAGTTCTCTCTGGGCATGGCAGGACTGCCTTTCCTCACACTGCCATCACTCACTGAGCTGCCACAGGGCTTCTAGAATGCTCAGCTAAACTTGAGAGTTTAGTTCAGGTTCTTATAAAGCTGAGGAAGAAAATGCTCAGCTAAAACATTGCACTTGCTATTGTGAATAGTTTTAAAGTGAAGCCACCCACCCCTCTTCAGTGCCCAGAAAACCAGGGAACAACACAACGCTATTATTAATTATTGTTTTATTAATCCACTCTTAAATCATTCCCATCTTCAGCACAGTCCCCTACTGTGTGCATGAATTCACCTCTAGCTTAGTTTTAAGCTTCAGCACTGACCACACAAATTACTGGAGCACTTCTTCAGCTGCTGATTTGACTCTAAGGAACATCACTACAGATTTATGCTCTAGATACACAAACTGTGTGGTCTCGTGCTCTCACCACAGACAAGTGTGCCAGGTTATAGCAGGATGAATTCTTTTACATGGCTTATCCTCCTAATAGACACAGGCAAAAAGAGCTTTTTCACCATGAGGCTGGGGAGGAGGCCCTGGCACGGGTTCCCCCCCCATCCCAGAGGGTTCTGAGGCCAGGCTGGACAGGGCTTGGAGCAACCTGGGATAGTGGAAGGTGTCCCTGCCTGGCAGGAAGTCGGACTGGATGAGTTTTAGGGCCTTTTCCAACCCAAACCGCTCTGTGGTGCCAGGACAGGCCCAGTGCAGACAGGGGATGCCGGGACCGAGGCCTCACCTTGTAGCCATTGTCCTCCTTGCGGTTGTGGGACGCTGTGATCATCACCCCAGCCACAGCCCCGAGCTGCTGCACGGCATAGGGCTGCAAAGGAACCAGAGACAGCGCTCACACCAGGCTCTGCCACACACATCACACTGCTAGGACAGCTCTGCAATAGGATCCCACAGAGGGAGCTTCTAACCCTGCACAGGTTTATCTGAAAGCTGCACGCGTGGGCACTCCGCACCGTCTCCTGCAGCCAGAGGTACAAAGTTGGTTCTAATTCTCCTCCATAAAAATCACTCTTTTTACCAATTACAAAATACAACTGTTAACTGGCTAGCTAAAGTCTATACTCAGATTACAGGAGCACTTGGAAACAGGCTGAAACAGGATGAAGGAATTCACAGAAAGGCTTGCTGAAAAACAAATTACAGGTACTTCAGGCATTCCAGTCCTCCCCTCAAACCAAGGTCCACAGAATACACAGCACACCAGAAGAGTTTATGGAACACCAGCAAGGATTTGAACCCATGCAAGGCAAAGCTGCTGTGACTAGAAGAGTCCATTTTTGAGATATTGAAAGCCAAGGCACCGAGGAATTTGGCAACATCCTTGTTACAGCAGCCTCCTTGCAGAGCCAAGTGTACCGAGCAGTCTCTGTTTATCTGTTAAATAACACAATTTAAGAAAATTGCTAGTTCTCTTGTTCAGTAAATTCAAACACTCCCTTCACTGTGTGGTGTAACAATATGGATGAGAAGGTGACTCACCACAAAGGGGGTAGGGACATAGGTGGAGAAGAAGTACACGAGTACATCTTTTGCCAGCAGGACTGCTGCAGTGAGCTTTGCAAGCCTACCAACAAGAAAAAGAAAATATTCAGTCACTGCAACTCCCCAGGGCAGCCCAACAGCCAGGTGGAATTCCTGTCACCTCCAGGCACTTGCTTCTTAAAGCACTCTACTGCTTTTTAGCCTACACTTAGAGTGGTACCCTACAAATTGCAGTCAGGGTAAGAGTTTTCAGGCTGCAGAACCTGAGCCAGCACTTGCTGCCTGGACAGTGCAAGGCATTTCAGCCCCTCACCCAAACAAAGCAGATATCCCACACAAAGATACAGAACCCACTGGCAGAACACTCATCCTTTGCTCAAGGACAGATCCAACTTCCCAGAAAGTTTGAAGTACCAGATGTCTGCAACAGCAGGCTTGGAAAAGGGCTCGGTATCCCACACAAACCTCATTTGCCAGCCCTGCTCAGACAATGTCTAGGAAGCAGATCTAGTCCTAAAATATATTTCTGCAAAGCAGCACCCCTCATTCCAGAATGTTTAGAAACAGCACCCATAGTCCTAAATCTCACTTTATAATAAACTCTCCCTTTCCAGCACCAGGGAAGCTCATTCTCTTCCAGGTAACTGATACCAAATTCCTTTTGCACTCAGGTACCCACAGCTCAGGAGATAAAGGGAAGTCTCAGAGCCAAAGCAGATGAGATATTAAATGCTGTGTGCTCACCTTGCTCCCTTGCTCTCACAGACAAGCACCAATACTGACTTCCTTCTCTCCACCACCAGCAACCCAAGTTTCACTGACTCAGAATTTCACTACAGCACCTGTCAAATGTCACCTGAAACTATCTGGAAGAGTCTGAGAGCTCAGCTTGGAGTTGAAGCTACTAAAATTCTGCTTGGTTTACACTAAATTACAGGACACAGCTGGATGACCTGCAATCCCCCTGAGCCCTGCTGCCCACACAGTGCTGGAAAAGCACTCTGTTCCCATTGGAAACACTCTTTTGGGGGAGCAAGGTTTTTGCTGCAAGGGTGCATTATCCCTGGGGCACAGGAGAAACATGTAGTCAGGAACCAAGGAGCTGCCTGGAGGTGTGAAACAGCTGCATTACCATCAAGTCTGAATTCCAGGCTTTGTGTGGCTAAAAAGGGACATCACTCTGACACTTCCCCATTTTTACAGCGTGCCTAACCCACACGAGCTGGGTTTGTAAACATGAGGAGTTGGGATAATGGGTCACACCTATCCCAAGGCATTCAGGGAAAAGGAGAGACAGCCACTGCATTCTGTCCTCTGTTATACCTAGGACTTCATCCCTGGAACATTAAATACTACAAAAGTTAAAAAAACCACGAAACTGTTAGTTACAACAATAACTACAATAATTAACTTCTCATTACCAAAATACTAATTAGCAACTGGGTTGGCTTTTTTGCACAGCATGCCATTACTACATGTGTTTGCCTCCCAGTGACAAGGGATTAAGATTGCTTAGAGAATTCAGGAACCAGTTTTCTCCCCTTTCCTTACAAAGAGTACAATTTAACATTTCTGGAAGTCTACATTTTAAGCATTCCAAGTAAAATCCCCTCAAAGTGGAAATACACCGGGTTACAGCAGGCTGCAGGTGGAATTGTTCTCCCCCAAGCAAGCTTAAATCAGGTGTGAAATACCAGAGAATGACAGTGTTCAAAGTGCCTTAATAGTTAGGGGGTTCCAGCTGGATGTTAATACTCTTGAGTTTACCTTCATATTCAAATTTATCTCCAGGCATATTAAGCCTAATGTACTTGTGAATTTAATCTGTAAATTCTCTGGTGGAGCAAGCAGAAAACTGGCACCACAAAGGATTTAGTCCCAGCCTCTCTTCATTACTATTTCAATGGACTAAGGGAGAGGAAAGAGCGTGCCCAGGTCATCACAAACAAAAAGAAAAAAGAGCTGATAGGACAGAATACATTTAAAGCCACAATTTCATTTCTAGTCTTGCAAATGTAATCAATACTCATACTTCTTACTGCTGCAGTTGCTGGTGACCTGACCTCGTGTGTCATATCCAACAACAAAGCCTCTCTGTTTAAAGTCTGAAAAGTTCCTCTCAAGATACTTGTAGATCCCCTGGAGAAAAAGAAAAAAAAAAGAGAAAAGAAGAATTAGCTGGACAGCAGCACACACAAACATTAAAGGTGATCTTTCACAAAGGATGGATAATGTCAGCAGGCAAAACACAGCTCAAACAAATCAACAACAATATTCTCAAAAGCAGCAAGCATTTTCCCCCAGTGTTCACTGAAAGAAAGTAATGAGAGCAACTGTTGTGGGAGATAAAAGCGAACAGGACAACAAAAAAACCTCAAGAAGTAAACACCCATTTTCAATCCATACTGTGTTTCATTTATTCAAATCATCTTCTCAAGACTGAATTGAGAAAAAATCCGTATTTTGGAAGCCTATCCCTTCAGGCAATATAAAATGTGTCAGCCTAGTCTTGATCTCTCTGTTCCCAGTACAAGTTAGACATTTTCAACATTGTTTCCAAAGTGTTAGTCCTAAATTTGCCTTAAAATCAGGGAATGGTTTGGGTGAGAAGACTAGCTTTTACTCCAGTTTCACCTCCCCTGCAGCCTTCACATCTGTTCATTTCTCAGCCAGAAGCTCTCTGAAGACCCACCACAGAAACAGCCCACGATGGATCAGCAGTTTCAGATAAAAAGATGGAAGCACTATTGTTAATGGAAGTTTCTAGAGCACAGAGCACTCAGATCCACACTGATCCTACAAATGCTGCCTCTCACCGAGGCACAAACTGCCTCTAGATGGGAGTGGGGGTGTTCTGTACCAGAATTAAACAGATTTCCCCCCAAACCTGGATTTAGTGCAATCCTTCAGGATGTTTTTATCTGGAAAGTCAGCCTGACTCCAACCCTGGAATTCAAGACCCATTTTCTTACATGACTTTGGCCCTTTAGAATCACAGATTGTTCAGGCTGGAGATCAAGTCCAAGCAGGCACTCGAAGGATGCACTCCAAAGCATGACGTGGTGGATGCTGGCACCTCTCTGGAGAGCCCTCTCAGCTGCAGACACTGAGGGATTTGCACAGAGAGGGATGTATTTATGGTTAAAATAAATATAACTCTTTGAATGGTGGCAGGCCTGGAGGCTGTGCCATGGCAGGATCACCTGCTGAAGTCACCTTCACGCTGAGCCCAAAACACACAAAATCTTCACCCTGCCCTGACAGCCTGCCAAGAACTTTCATTCTCAGCTGCAAAGAGAGAGGAACTGGAAAAACTCTTCAAGTCAACTTGAACAACCTGAATAACACCTAAAGACATGAACAGCAGATTCCTTAGCAGATCCCATATTTAGGCTAAGATTCTGTATGAAGAAAAACAGGAATGTCTTTCCTTTCTGCTATGGAGCAGTTTGCTTAAAATTAATCCCTTAAGCTCAGCCACAGACTCCACAGCTGAAGTTAGCTCAGTCCTACAGGACTTGCTTGCTATCCAAACATCTTTATGAAAGCTGCAGGAAATAAATCAATAAATGGCAGTGAGGAAGTGAATGCAGAGCCTCTGTACCATCTAAACCTTCTACCTGAGCTCCCACCAATCTTCTTCCAGGTGCCACAGGGGCAGTTGGGAATTCCAGCACCTATGAGGTTAACTCCTCTCTTGAAAAAGTTTCTCAATTTAAAGAATTTCTACTTCCCTTTAACAAGACTCAGGTTTTGATAGTGTCCCTAATTGCTACTGCTAGCCAATTTCTGCCACTGTTATAAATGAGGCCCAGGTGCATTGCATGGTGATAATTAATGGCTCATTAGCAGGTGTCAGCACACAGCTGTATAATCCCCTCAGACCTAAGCCAAAATTCTCTTCAGGTGACTCAAGTATCACAATTTCCTCTCCCACTGTGTGGTTCAGGTGATTTCCTCATGCAAAATCCATGGAACAGAACAAGTCTACATCTACAGCACGTCCAGTCCCCTAGGCTCAAGTTCAAAAGAGAAGTGAGGGAACAGTGATGGTATCAAGAATAAGACTGAAAGATTTGTGGTTGATGAAATCCAGAGAGGTAGGACCAGCTTTATGAAATCCAGCATTTAAATTTTTCATCTTTTACCTTTACCTTTGCTTTTTAGCAGCGGGAAACTCCTTGATGCAAAGGTGGCTTGGTTTTGTCACTGTGAAGATCAGTGACAGCTTGCTTTCCCACTAATAAAAGCACCTGGGTATGTATCAAAGTAGGACAAAAGCCAAGGAATCGGGGCTTTAAATGGAATTATGTACCTGCAATTTTCAGCAGAGTCCACAGCAACTGCTAAATATTCTGTGCCTTTTGGGATCTGACATAATAGCAATATAATCAAATCAAATGAAGATCAAATGGAAAAAAGCCAGAGCAAATGAAGGACACAGAACACATGGAGCCTCACTGCAGCTTATTTGAACTGAAGGAAGTGTTGGTTACACTCAGGTCTGCATTTATTCCTGTCCCAGAGAGCAAGGGCTGCCCATGCTCAGACCAGGCTCAGCAGAACCATTCCTGCCCTCAGCTTCTGAAACAAGAGTGCTCAAACAAAGATTAAACCTGCTGCAGGTTCCTTCAGAAACAAGTTCCAATCCACCTCCCAGAGGCTGCTTTTCCCGACCTGATCCACAGCTTTAATAAACAACTAAAAATAGCAGCCATGCAGAGGGAGCAGATGCACACACCCCCGGTTTGCAACTCTCAAAAACCAGCAATGCCCATCAAACTGAGCTTGCCAGCACATTCCCTGCCCAGCAAAAAGCATTCCCCTTTCTGCCAGGAACGTGGCTGAGCCAGCAGACCCCACGCTCACTCACGCTCTGCCAGCCTGACCCACAGAGGGAGCAGGCAGTGGCCAGCACTTCCAAAGCAGCAGGGAAATGACTCCCAGAAACCTCCTCTGCTGCCAAGAAAAGAGAGCTCGCCTTCAAAGAAGCTCAGCTTTGAAGGCTTTTCCACCACTGGCAACAAACCACTGATTTTTAAACCCCCTTTTCTCACTCTGCTCCCACTGCATCCACAGAGTCCACCCAGACCTGTTGATGCCACTTCAGCATTTCTGGCAGAGGAGGCTGGAACAAGAAGGGCAGGAGTGAAGGAAGGATCATTCTAGGACGTGTCCAGTTTACAGGTGAGACACCTAAAGGAAGCTTTTTGTTAGAAGCTACTGCAGAGCAAAACTCTGAGAGAGAAGGCTGGGTTTCAAACCAACACTTCAACACAAAACCTCTGTAAACAGCATTGGAATTTGGCCTCTCCACAAGAGTGTGGGCTCCAGTTGTACAACTCAGACAACAGAATGTAACACAGATTAGGAGAGTCCCAGCTGTTCCAAGTTTTAAGCACATCCCTCCATCCTAGGCCAACAGAAAGCATTATTTCAGTCACATGTCCTGAGGGAGGTCAGCCTGCAAAGAGAAACTAGCTAAAAAGTTTAAGTGCACAGTATTGAATGAGAGGTTTTACCAGCCCTTGCTAAACCACTCAATAAAACACCTTTGATCATATGGCTGAAGCTCCATTTCTACAAAAAGTATCTGTCAGAATAGGTAAGATTCAGTAGTTTTGTCATAACAAACATTTTATTAATTGTCTAAGGGTTCCAAATGTATCAGCTCATTCTATTTTCAATAGTGAAGGCTAGAGGTGGGCACAAATAAACTGTTTGAGTATATGCATATGTATACTCAGTCCATATATGCTGGTAAAAACAGAAGAAAAGGCTTGTTTGGCTGGGGCTTCGCTTTTCGGTTTGGGTTATTTTTGTTGTGTTGTTTTTGACAAATACTACAAGTTCTTATGGCAGCTCATGACTTCCAACTCCAGGGCTGTGTAACAGACCAACCACTGGCCAAATTCCAAAGCTCTCCGAGCCACTTCATTCCCTCTGAGCCTTCCACCCCGCTGCTGAGCGGCTGCTGCAGCCCAGCTCTGGGATTTCAGAGGGATTCCAGCTGATGCCACCCTCTCCCCGTGGGCAGAGCCTGTCCCAGAGCCGTGCCCAGCTCACCTGAGTGGACTGGATGACTGTGAGGTCATTGATGTAGCAGAAGCCCGCTCCCATGGCCGAGCGCAGGCCGGCCGTGCCGAAGGTCAGCCGGCAGCACAGGCGGTCCCGCAGCTCTTTGTGCTTCCCATTCTGCAGCAGGTTCTCAATCTGCTCCTTCGTCTTCTGGTTCTGCAAAGGAAGATCAAGGCCTTTGTTCAGTGCTTGGAATCAGGAGCTGAACTGTACATGCTCAGCAGTTGTAAGTAATTCCTAAAGCAAACTCCTCCTATCCTATAAAGCGTGTGTGCACCAGCCTGCACCCTAACTCATTTCTCTCCCATTCCTCCCACGTTATCCTTATCAACAAAAGATTCAGGAGCTTTTGCTGCCACTGATATGGTGATGTGATTGTCTGGTCATTCAGACACCTTCCTCCCCCTCAAGCATAGGCTTTGGAAGGGGTTTTTGCAAGGCAGATCACACAATTCAATTCCCCATCTTTGAAGGATGGGCAAAAATCCAAACTTCAAAGCAGCATTTCCTTCCTCCCCACCCACAGGAAACAGGCCCAGTAAAACTGTGGCAATCACAGGAGGGCCTGGGTTGGAAGGCACCTTGGAGATCGTTCCATTCCACCCCCTTGCACTGGAGCAGGTTCCTAAGCCCCCTCCAGCAGTGGACAGGGTGTTTTGAGGCTGGATTCTTACCCAGACTGATCCCCCTGTCCAGCCAGGATTTTCCTAAACCCACACCACCGTCACAGGTGAGAACCTGCAAGCGCACAAACCGGACCTTGCACATCTCTGCTGCTTGTTCCTCCTAGTTATCCAACTAATACCAAATTTAATTGGTCACCAGGAAACTGCTGACACCCAGTTTGGACAAGGCACTTCCCACACAGCAGAGGAGGAGTAAGAGTCAGTGGAAAAACGAGCGACTGCAGAGGTGTAAAACACAGCTCTGGTGGCACAAGTGCTTCTCTAAAGTGGTGCTGCTTCAAGCAGGGTCACAAGGAAGGGTTAAAAAAGGCAGATGGAATATGCAGATCAGGGGTGAAGCACCCCTGACATTTAAAACAGAGGTCAGCCAGCTCCAGCAGCACTGGGAAACGCGCTCCACACAGACAGGGGGAGGCTCTTCAGGAGGACTGGCAAAATTCTGGGAAAAGCACAGAGATACAAACCATGCACATTCACTGGGGAAAAAAAAAAAAAATCAATGAAACACATTGGAAAATCTGAAATTACTCCTGCAGCTTGATAACAGACCCTGAACACCAGACATGTGAATTTCAAATAACTTTTTATTTCTGTGTGCTCTAAAATAAAAGGCAAGCCATTATTGTCCAGGCTCCTGGATGGCCTGGCAACCAAAGCAAGACATTGCACACCACGCAGCTAAACACAGGCCTAAAAAGAAACCAAAACAATGGGGCACAATAGATATTAAACTGCAAAAGTGAAAGCTTCTCTTTCAGCTGTTCATAGGCATCCAACCAGAAAACAAATGACTGCTGTGAAAAGAGTCTAAGGCAAGAGTATTGAAAAGCTCATTTCACACTATCATAGTGCGTGGCTTTGCTTGAAAATACAGTTATTAAATTACACAACATCCTCCACATCTTTTTAGGACACACTGCATTGCTTCCCTGCAAAAAAAAAATAGAAATTACACATTCTATAGTTTATAGAGCTTTGCAAAACTGAGGCAATACTCAGGCAATAGCACAAACACTTCTTTAAAAAATAGATTAACAAGCATTTTTGACTGATGCTACTTAATTAATTTCCTAAGGAATAAAAATGAGTTGGCCAAAACAGCACCCAAGTAACTTTAATTTGCTCAGGTCACACTCACTTAAGCTGAAGCTGCAGAAAATAAAGGAGAAAAAAGTTACAAGTGAAAATCATCAAGCTTTCCACAGATGACCTGAAACTCCTGGGTCAACAGAAAGAAGGAAGACTAAAGGAGTGGGTATAAATTCAGATGTGCTGATGATCTGTCTCAAACTCTGGGTTCTAATGCTATTGAATAGATAAACCTGACCCCAGCCTCCCTTTTCCC
>NC_031768.1:113693139-113697914 GCF_001522545.3 Parus major
GCACCATCCTTCCTGCTCCCCTTTTCCCAGCCTGGCACCATCCTTCCTGCTCCCCTTATCCCAGCCTGGCACCATCCTTCCTGCTCCCCTTTTCCCACCTTGGCACCATCATTCTTGCTCCCCTTATCTCAGCCTGGCTCCGAGCACCATCTGCCACCCTGAGCTGGCAATTCCAATCAGCTCCCACTGCTGATCCTTGACCCCACTGCAAAACCTGGAAAAAAGCCAGGGAGTTTTGCTGGTTTGCTTGGCAGTTTTGAAATCAAATCACACATCTGAAGGTCTCACGGGGGCTTTCGTGAGTGTTCATCTTCCCCAGTGCAAAAAAGAAAAGTTCCTTAGAGATTTTAGACAAGTGTTTGATGATTAACATCCTTAAAAAAAACCTAAAGCTTCCTGTCTTCAGCAGAAATAAACTGGGTTGTTTGATACAAAAATAGTCAGCCCTCAAAAAAGCAATGCTTTAAGACACCCCTGCATCCCAATGGCTCTTACAAAGCAACTCAATTCCCTCACTTTTTTATTTTTTCTCTTTGCAAAAACAAAATAAAAAGTCACACCCTCAAACCATACCATCAACACCAAAATTTCTATAGAAAACTCCAGCCATCTGTTTATTTGTTCACCCTCCTAAAACACTAGGTATAAGTCAACTTCCTAATATATGTGTAAATAAATAAATGACAACTCTCTAACAGACACACACATATATGTATCCAATAAATCTATGATACCGAACATAAATGTGTATATTTGTTTTGTCTAAATAAATTATAGAGACCTAATGAATAAAATAATATATGTCAATATAAAAATATATCAGTAATAAAATACTAATTTATCACCAAAAGAATAATACAAAAAAAAACCCTAAAAAAATATCAAAAAAACCCAAAATACAAAAAAACCCCAAAAATAATACCAAAAAAACCCAAAAATAATGCCAAAAAACCCCAAAAATAATACAAAAAAACCCCAAAAATAATACAAAAAAAACCCAAAAATAATACAAAAAAAACCCCAAAAATAATAAGAACCCACCAAAAAAATAACAAAAAAAACCAAAACAAAAAAGACAAAAAATACAAAAGAAAAATACAAAAAAAATCAAAAAATATAATACTAAGAATATAATAATACATATAAACAACTTCTAGAGATCCAATACACATAGTGACACCTACCTAACACCTACCCATGGTTCTCCATGCACACATCTGTAAATGTTCAGCCCCCCCAGCACAGCCCAGGAAGGCCAGGCCAAAGCCACAATCAAGAGGCAACAGCTGCCTTGTCCCCAGCTCCCTCTGGAAAAGGCTCCTGCCCACTGCCAGCTGCACTAGGAGGTGGCAGATAAGGTGACAGCCCAGGGAGGGGCTCCTGCTACCTGAACACACCCAGTTGGGCAGAGGAGGGATGGGAGGACAGGGCTCTGGCTGGTGTTTGGGCTAGGGATGGGTGAGCTGGCACTGTCACAGGGGATCCTCCCTGCAGGTCCCCCAGGACCCCTGGCCTGGATTGTCCCCGAGTGGCAGCCCTGCCCTCACCCAATTCCCACTCCTGCAGCACCCACCAACAGCATGGCAGCATCCTCAGGCACCTACCCTGCCATTTTGAGATGTCATTCTGTGTGGTACCCCTAACTTTCCAGTACCTTTGAGGCTTGCCATGGATAGGTGGCAAGTGGAAAGGGGCCGGGAGGCAGGCAATGCCTTCCCATGCCATCCTGAGCAGGATGTCCCCAGCACATCCCAACAGGGCTCTCACTCCCAGAGAGCAGGGCTTGGCACAAGGTTCTCTCACAGAACCTTTGGCATGACTGTCAGAACCTTCCCTTCAGTACTTGGCATTCCCTGGCACAAAGAAATGGAAATCAGAAACATTTGGGACAGAGACAGACAGGCTGCTGCGTGGGTGACAGCCCAAATGCCGTTCTGCGCTCACATAAACACCAGAAAAAAAGAAGTTCTGCAATTTTATTTTTCCTCTGGAATTATTAAACTAACATACATGTATATATAAACAAGTATTTATAAGAAGTCACTGCCAGAATCAGAACTCTGAGGTCACAACCTGCAGGAGACTCTGCAACACATTTCAGAAAGGTTCAAAGTACTATTAAACAAAACATATATATTCTCCACCAAATTTCCAGCTTTACATGTACTGCACAGTTGCCTGCTGAGGCAGAATTGCACTTTTTTGTGGCTCATCAGGGTTCAACATTTGGAACAAGTGGAGAATTTAAGACAAGGGCATTAACTGAGTATTTCTTATGGATCTCTTGCACCCAGTCATGTTAATCACATGTACTTACCACCAGAGTTAGGTTTCAAAGCTAATACCCTGTCAAAATAACTCAGCAATTTTTTTTGGTTTTGCACACTCTATGCACGTGCAGCTGAAAGAAGGGGGAAAGTCTCAAGCTGGTTTGAGTTTCCATTAATTTTTCTGTGGCCTTCATTTTCCCAATGTTATTCTTTAAAAAATCACTTAAAATAACCAAAAAATATTGCAAGTCAGATGATGGAGCAGGTTCCTGGTCTCAATCTATCAAGTCCATTTCCTCTTGAAAAGCATCTCAAAAGCCACAAAAATCGGGAGAACACTGAGGGACACTCCCAAAGCACCTAACCAGCAAGGAGGGACTCTCCACGCTACAGCTGAGACAATGACACCGAGTCCATGAATTAGTAAAATCCAGGGAGAATGCAGTGAATGGGCCCTGCACAAACAGCTCCTGGATAATTAATTCCAGCTTTTCCCCTCCCCATGTGAAGTTCCAGCAGTGCCTCTAAGAGACAAAGCTTCTCCCAGGTACCCCCAGCCCAGAGCAGTGTCTGTGCTTGCCACACGAGCCAGACTCCTTCAGGAGACTCCAGGCAGACGTGGAAGCACAACAGGAAAATTAGGAAGTGGATGAAAGGGAATTAACGGGAGAAAGTGGAGAACAATGACAACTTGTTCACAATTGAACAAAAGGCTCTGCCTTCTGCCTCCAAGCCCAGCTCAAAGCAGTAACTAAGGAGAGAGGATGGGAAAGGGGGGAATGCCAGGAGCTTTAATGAGGATGCAGGATGCTCGTGAGAAGGGGAGGAAAGCAGGATATTCATGCCACAGCCAGGCTTCCTCCACCCACCCAGGGTTTTAAGCGAGGTGAGCACGAACACCCAAACCCCAAAGGACAGAGAGCACAGATCTGGTAATTAATTACAGCAAGCAATTTTCAATTAAGTTGGAGGACAAAAGCCTCCCACAGCTGGGAATGGAGTGCATAGATTTTTCCTTGATCAGAGGCAACAAAAATTCCTGCAGCTCAGGAAGCTGGGGGTGGGAGGGGGAGTCAAGTCTGATAAGCAGCAAAGACCGCATGTCCTCGGCTTGTGGAGAAACATGAGGGCATTGGACACACAATCCCTGCTCATGCCGTATTTCCTGGCTTCTCCTTGCCCTCCCCTCCCACAACACCTTCACCTGGTTTGTCAACACCTTTCCTGAATGACCCCTGGCCCCAGCAAGCAGCCCCCAGTCCTCCTCCTCCGGGCGATTTTGAGTTGTCAAATTTCCCAAGAGCTCTCTTGGAAGCCTCTCCAAGTAGTTCTGAATTCTCCAAGTTCAAGCAGCTTTGTGGGAAAGGTCATGTTTGTCACCTAGGGAAGCAAGGGCAAACAGGTACACTCACGCTGACCCTGCAACTTGCATTTTACTGGTTAACTGCAGCCCCAGAAGGAGCTCTGGAAATGGGGACATTTCACTGTTGCCAGTTTTAACCTGAATATTTTTCCCCCAATATAAGTTCTCTTTGAGTTTACACATTTTTAGGAAAGACAAAACAACCTGTTAAAAACAACAAAAGCCTTTCAATACACTAACAAGATGTTGTAAAAACAACAACAAAAAAAGTCCTGGAGTTCAACCTGAGTTATCAAATGTGTTATCAGGAATGCTATTTCCTTCCTCCACTCCTTCCCTCCCCCAGGCCACTATTCCCGGATATTTTCACAGCAGCAGCTCTGAGTGCAGAAGGTGCAGATGGCACCTGTTAATTTCTGCAAAGCTAGGAGGACACCAGATTTCCAAGTAGGAGAAAGCTCATCTCAGAGCCATCAGGTGGCCTTTGCCTGTAGCTCTCCTGCTTTGATCCTGGCAGGATGAAATTAAAGAGGAAACAGTATCAACACACTGGCGGTCCTAGTTAATAAAAATAAAGGCAAAAGAAGTTCAGGAGAGAGAAACCTAAAGAATAAAGGAAAAAAGCATTCAGAAGCCTAAACCTCTGGTGTACTGGTAGTTTACCCTCCCCCATCATCAAGGTATTTTTTTTAAAGCATAGGCCATGATGGTTGGAAAAACCAGCTGCAAAAAAAAACCCTCAAAAATCCAAAGTAACCCTTTCAACGTCAGGACAGGCAAAAACCCCTCCAACACCACACTGTAATCACAGGTTTGAGTGGCCTCATGCAAATTAATCAAGCCTGCAGTGCTCTTGACACTGTGTTGATGCAAAAAAGAAAAGGGGAATGCTGGAACCTGGCCGTTTCTTTCCCAGGGAGGGGTTAAATTCTCTTTTTTTGAGGAAAACAGACTCACACCACATCTTAATGAGCTACTGATCCATCCATCCCCCCTGCCAGCTGGCCACCCCAGCTGGGCACTAAGGTGAGGCAGGCACGGTGCTCCAGGTGCCACGATGGCACATCCATCCCCATCCCTGCACAGGTGAGTGCTGGGCAGTGCCAGGATGGCACATCCATCCCCATCCCTGCACAGGTGAG
>NC_031768.1:113698613-113699884 GCF_001522545.3 Parus major
CTGGGCAGTGCCAGGATGGCACATCCATCCCCATCCCTGCACAGGTGAGCGCTGGGCAGTGCCAGGATGGCACATCCATACCCATCCCTGCACAGGTGAGCAACACCAGGTACCAGCATGGCACATCCATCCCTTCCCATCCCCGCGCCGCTGAGGGATCCCTCGGGAGGAGCCAGGGCCGCGTTCCAGGGCCGGGAGGGCCGGGGCAGCACCGGCGACGGGCGGAGGGGACGCGGCTGTGGCACCGTGAGGGGCACGGGCTGTGCCGGGGGGAGTCGCGGCCGCTCGCCCACCTTGTCCCAGCTCAGCCACTGCCACACCGCCTTGTCCAGCTGCGCGTCCCCGGTGCTGCGGGCCACCAGCACGTTGGAGTTCACGTCCCCGGCGGCTCCGCAGTCGCCCATGGTCGCGGGGAGGAGGGGGAGGAAGAGGATGAAGACGGAGAAGGCGCCGGTTCCTCACTTCGCCACGCCCGCCGCCGCACCGCGCATCGCCCGGGAAGTAAGGAGAGGAGGAAGGGGGGCTGGGGGCTCCTGCGGGGCCAGTTTTTATCCCCGCCCGGCGCTGCCAGCGGCGATTAACGGAGAGCGACCGCCCCCGCCGCCACCTCCTCCTCCTCCTCAGGCCGTCCCCGAGCCACCGCCCCGCCCCTCCGCGGGCATGACGGGAAATGTAGTCCCCGAGGCGCGGGAGGGAGGTGATGCTAGGCGGGACAAACTACAACTCCCAGCAGACCCCGCGGCCCGCGGTCGCCTCACGGAGCGGGATGGGGCTCAGCAGCCCAGGGTTCGCGTCCCGCTTCTTCCGCGAGGTGAAAAACAATGTTCCGTGTGTCCCCTCCTCCGCACCCACGGGCACCGCCCGCGTCCTGCCTGGTGGATCCGAGGGAAAGCTGCAACCCTCCCAGGTAGTGCCCCTCGGGCTGTCCGCAGCATCATGTTCCCTCCGAGAGGGTAATGATCAGGCGCTGCCCGGGGGGATGAGCTGCTCCCTTAGAAGCGTTTCCAGATGGCAATTCCATAGGCATTAGGAGGAGAATCATAGCCCTCCCCTGGCTGCATCAGCTCTAATTGGATTGCCTGGCCCTGAGCAGCAGGCTCGGAGTGAACACGTCCTGCTGAGCATCCTCATCCAACAGAACATCCCACCCCACACAGCCTCCTCACCCCACACAGCCTCCTTACCCCACACAGCCTCCCAATCCCATACAGCCTCCCAATCCCATACAGCATCCCAATCCCACACAGCATCCCAATCCCACACAGCATCCC
>NC_031768.1:113700179-113710985 GCF_001522545.3 Parus major
ACAGCATCCCAATCCCATACAGCATCCCAATCCCACAGAACATCCCCACCCCACAGCATATCCGTGCAGAGGTTGCCATAGAGACAGCAGGCACTGCAGAGGGATCGAATCATGGCATCACAGAGGGATTTGGTTGAAAAAGACCTTAAAGCTCATTTCATTCCCACCCTCTGCCATGGGCAGGGACAATTTCCACTGTCCCAGGTTGCTCTGAGCCCTGTCCAGCCTGCCCTTGGACACTTCCAGGGATCCAGGAGCAGCCACAGCTGCTCTGGGCACCCTGTGCCAGGGCCTCCCCACCCTCACAGCCAGGAATTCCTTCCCAATATCCTGCCCGCTGGCAGTGGGAAGCCATTCCCTGTGTCCTGTCCCTCCATGCCTTGTCCCCAGTCCCTCTCCAGCTCTCCTGGAGCCCCTTCAGGCCCTGCAAGGGGCTCTGAGCTCTCCCTGGAGCCTTCTCCTCTCCAGGTGAGCACCCCCAGCTCTCCCAGCCTGGCTCCAGAGCAGAGGGGCTCCAGCCCTGGAGCAGCTCCGTGGCTCCAGCAGCTTCGTGTCCCCCCTATGCTGGGATCCCAGGACTGGAGGGAGCTCTGCAGGTGGGGATGGGAGGCTTTGGGAAGATGGGCAGAGGCTGTGGGACCACTCACAGGAGGTGTTTGGGGGCACCCAACAGGACAGCAAAGTGCTGAATGCTGCACATAGGGAGGGGAATTATAAAAAAGTTTGGCTCACACACAAACAAACCCTCTGGTCCAGAGGTCTGGCTGGGTGTGGGGAGATAAACCTTTTGATTGGTTTATTACAGTGAACTGATACACTGATTAAAGTGAACAGAAGATAAAGACGGGGAGGAAGTAGGTCACCAGAAGTGAGGATGCTCCTAAATCCTCTTCTATCCCTGATCTGGTACAGAGAAGGAGAAGAGCCTGGGCACCAATAAAGTGAGGAAATGGGATGTAATCATTCTTTCTTGTACATCTGGCAGCGTCTGCAGCAGCACTGATGCCATCCCAAGCCCAGAAGTCTGATGAGAACCACATCCCTGGCACATTTCTCCAGAGTTCGGTGCTTTGCATGCTTTTGCTGCTCTTATCTCCACCTTTGTGTTTTGTCTTCAAGGAGAGAAGGCCAGAGCCCAGGATAACAGGAGCTCCAGCCCATAAAACCTTGGGTTTTCCCCAAAACCAGATGAAAGATGGGAGAATCATCCTTCTCTCCGATGTCAGCACTCCTCCATGATTATTCTCCCAGAGAGCAAAATAGTCTCATGGAGGGTAAAAGGTATTTCCTTACCAGGAAAAACTGCAGCACAGAGGGTTTGATACTTCCCAGGATCTTAGCAGAACATAGGGGAAAGTGATGATTTGTTCCTAAAAGCTTCCCTATGAGAAGGCTTTGGATTTCTAGCTCCAGGGCACCCCGTGGCAGATGCCAGACAGCCTGAGCAGCACTAGAGCAGGGCAGTCATGGAAAAAGATAATGGTGATACAGCTTAGATGGTGCTGATGGAGATTTCCTGCATTGGCCTGGAGACAACACTGACCTCGTGGGAGATGACAACTAAGTCCAGTGTATTTGAGGGTTAATCAGCCTCCAGAAGAATTTTTAAAGCTAATTATCTTGCTCCAGGAAAGCTACACCCAGTCCCATGTGCTGGCATGACAGGAGTGTGCGGTGGCCCAGCGCAGCATGGCTCTCCCAGGCACTCCGGGGCGTTGTAGGGCCTCCCCACGCTTACTGCCTGCCAGCACAAACATCTCTTCTCCTCTGCTGCTAGCAACAAAATTTCCACTCCTGGCGGTCGTGGAAAAGAAGCCAGAACACTGGCAATTGTTCTGCGAGGGAAGGAAAGCCAAGGTTCCCATGTTTTCGCCCTCACGCATCGTTTCGCCCGATTGAGGCGCAGCACGCGCGGAGCAAAGCGAGCAGCGGCAAACAGCCCAGGGACCAAAAGCCAGGGAGAGGCCAGGCTGCCAGCAATGGATAGGAGCCAGGCTGGGAGGAGAAGGGCTGCCAGGCTGCTGGCAGCAGCCAGCTCGTGTGCTGGGAGCTGCCAGGGCCAGCGGGGACCGTGGCAGGGCTCAGCAGGAGGGAAGGGCTGCTCCTGAGCCAAAGGGAGCGCGAGCACCCATGCAGGACTGTGGCACTGTGAGGACATTGCTCCTGCAGCCAGGGAAAGCCCTGCTCTCTGCCTGCCAGCAGAAAACCCACAGAGCACATCTGGGACTAGAGCAATTCTAGTCCCAGCCCTGCCATGGCCCACTATCCCAGGCTGGTCAGGGCTCCATCCAGCCCGGCCTTGGACACTCCCAGGGATCCAGGGACAGCTTCTCTGGGCAAATAATTTCCTTTGAAATTTCTTTTGAACTCTAAGCAAAATCAATTCTCTGTCAGTTTGAGAAACACTTGTCCTGGAACTCCAGGCCTTTATAAAAAAGTCTCTTTGTCTTCCTTGTAGGTTCCCTTCAGGTACTGGAAGGCCACAGTTAGTTCACCCTGGAGCTCCTCTAGTCTAAACAACTTCAATTCCCTCAGTCTTTCCTCACAGTGGAGGGGCTCCATCCCTCTGATCATCTTGGTGCCTCCTCTGGACTCTGTGCAGCAGCTCCAGCTCCTTGTGCTGCTGGCCCCAGGGCTGGGCCAGCTCTGCGGGTGGGCTCTCACCTCAGCTCAGGGGCAGAGGGGCACAATCCCCCTTCCCTGCTGCCCAGGCTGGGGGATCAGCCCACAAGAAGGGCTAAGACACACATCAGAATCAGAATATAGCATCCTCAGGGATCTGGTTCCACAGCCCAAATCCTCACACACAACAAACGGGACCAGCCCCAGGGAGGAACCCAGTCTGGGCAGCATTTCCATGGCAATATCACTGTGTTCTACATTGTGTACAAACAGCTCCCATGACATTCCAGGTTGCTTTTCCACTCCAGTTTCTGCAGAGAGAGAGGGTTGTGTGGGATGACCCCAGCGTGTTCCTGCAGCGAGTGGCTGAGCCTCTCAGCACTGCGCACGCCCTGGCTCTGGGGCACAGTGTTTGGTTTCTTATTTACGTCTCCTGAATGCCCTGCTTGTTCTCCCAGGCCTCTTGGGTTCCCTGATAGTGACACAGCACCTCCCAGCTTTCCCCTCCCTCCCAGAGCCATGGATTGTTGGGAAGTGGAGCGCTCCAGGCGGGCATCTAGGATCTCCCTGCTGAGCTGCCCCCACAGGGCAGGGGCACGGGTGACTTTTTGGGCTGGAATGATGGGTTTCAAACAGATCTGGGAGAAGCAGATCTTCACAGAAGGAGAAGGGCTTTGTCCTGAAGGAGCACAGGCAGAGCACAGACACAGAGCACTGGCTGGCAGGTGGAAAGGATGCAACAGGGACTGCTGGCATTAGGAAATGGCTTTTGAAGTTCTGCAACTGCCCCCGGCTCAATGCTTCATGATATCAGCTTTGGGAAGGCCTGATCCCACCCCCTCTGGCATTGGCAGCGCATTCCTTACCCCCCTCAGGAGCACAACACTCTAAATATGCTTTAAAAGCAGTTTGTAAGTTCAGAGCCACTGGGAAAACCTCTGCTCTGGACCCAAAACAAGGGCAGGAGCGGCTCCCTTCACCATTCCCAGATTCCCAACATTTTTGGATTCCCAAAATCAACTTTCCCCATTGTGACCCCGCTGTCCCTCAGGCTGCACAGCAGCATCAGTGATGTGAGCCTGGCTCAGCACTGCTGAGGGGAGAGCAGCTCTTCCCTGGCCAGCACCTGCTCCCAGAGCACTGCCCGCTTTCCTGGAGGAGCAGCTCCCCTGGAACGCAGATTCCCACTGCTCACTCAGGCTGTGCCACTCGTTCCAAACCAGTGGGACCCGAGGCAGCCCGTGCTGGCAGCTCAGCACTCGCTGCTGCCATTGTTCTCTCACCCTGAGCCGTGATCATTTCACCTGGTGTATTCCTTATCGAAATGGCCAGCATCAAAGCAGTCCCAGGAACAGGCTCCTGCGATTCCCGCTGCCCCAACAACCCAACCATTGATCCGCTCTGCCAAGATCAGCCCCAGCTTCCCACACCTTTCGATATCCTTTTGCCAAGTACCAGACACCATCTCTCCCATGATCCACTGCTGTGAGCCAACAGCAAAAGCCTTAAATAAAGTGGCCTCTCAGGAGCCTAATTTCTTTTCCTAGCCACATTGCTTAAACCTCAAATGTAGTCAGCTACAACTTGCTCAGTTAGATTTAGGGATTCAGCCAAGATCGGCACACTCCCAGCTCTTCTCTCTGTGCTCTGAGGGCATCTCCCTGCTGTTAACAAAAGCTTTTTGAGTGTGACCCAGGAATCATCTGCTCCTGGGGCTGCAGTCCAGGGAGTGAGGCCAGAGCCCATTGGCTCCAAGGAAGAATCTCTGAGCTCTGGGATAAGCATCTAAATAGCTGCAAAATCCTTCCCCTGGCTCCTGAAGCAAACCCATTTCAGGAGGCTCCCAAACCCATCCTTCCCTCACATATCCCTGTTTCTGTATCCCTCAGAACACAATCCAGTGCTGAGGATGTTTGCCAAACTGCCCCAGACCTTGGATCCCATGGGGACACCAGCCAGGCTGGAGCCATGGGGACAAGGACAGCCAGACAGGAGCCGGAGGTTCCGGGGATACAAGTCCCTCCTCTCACCCCAAGGGTGCCAGGGTGTGTGTGACACCGGGATACTGAGGCAGCTGCCACAAGGTGGCACTGGCATCTTGTCACCCAGCCTGGTGGCATCCAGCCGGCAACTCCCGGGTGGGGCACCCGGGGCATCACCCCAGCCCTGCCCCTTCCCGAATTTACCGGCAGGGATGGATGGACAGTGGAGCTGCCAATGGATCGCAGATCGGGTGGGTAAGCATTGCTGTGTCTTGCAGGAGGGATTTTCACCCTCAGAATCTTCTGGATTAGGGAAGAGCAGCATTATTTAATTTTTTTTTCCCCCAAAATTTTTATGATGTGCTGTCCTTCAACAGGATTTTCTTCCTTGGGTCACAGCATCAGAAGAGATTCTGGAGTCACCAGATTCATCCCTCTCTCCAAAATGTGGGAAAAGCACGAATTCCACATCACTGGGGGGATTGTGGGGTACCACGCTCACCAGCCAGCCCCCATCCCATTGCAGGGTCCCACATCCTGGCTCTGGCTGCTCCATGACTCATCCTGCTGGAGGAGCTGGTGTTGGAGGAGGACAAACCCCAGAGGGAAAAGGATCAGCACAGCGTGTGTCTCTGTCCCCACCTGGCCCGATTCCCCTGATTTATTTGCAGATAAAGGGTTTATTTTCCTTTCCCAGCACTGCAGGTGCAAGATAAACAGAGAGAAGCCTCTCAAGCTACTTCCTGCTCAGGCCAGGTGTCGGAGGACACCTGCGCCCCAGAAAGCCCTGCCTGGCTCAGGAATCCCAGTGGGATCAGCCCCAAAATGGACTGCCCAGAACCCCTGCTCCAGGTTTTGTGCCCAAGCCAAGGGCATGGCAAATCAGGAATTGGTCATTAAGCTGCTGCCGTCCCAGTGCCTCCGGTGCCAAGCTTTCCAGCCCTACCCCAAACACACTCACATCCACTATTATTTTTTGGATTAGGGTTTGGCGTCACTGTTTGGGCTCGGGATTGCAACTGTGTTTAACCTTGGAATGCAGGCGGAAAGGCCCCTATGGGCCAGCTAATCTAGCTGCAATTAAAGATATTCATTATGCCATTATGAACAGGTCCAGGCGTGCGGCACGCTGGGTCACTGGCGCTGCCCCACAGCCTGTTTTGAAGGACAGGGACATTTACTGTCCTGGACACTGGCCACTCTGCAGGCCAGGTCCAAACCCAGACAGCTTAATAGCAGAGCCAAAGCCAAGGAGCCCAGCAGGACCCAAGAACATCCCCTTCCCGTCCGCAGCTGCGCCCTCACCCCATGGAAAACACATTTGGGACCTGCGGTACAAAAGGCCAAAGCTACAGCTGACAGCAGGAAGGAAGCAGGAAAGACTCCGGCATCACCATCCGGAGCCCAGAGAAACCTTGGGAGATGCTTGGAGCCACACACCTCCGGCCAGGCTCGGGCCACGCTCGCAGCGTGCCCACGGCTCCAGCAGTGCCACTCAGACAGCAATGGGGACAAAGCGTCCAGCCGGGAACGCTCCATCCTGGGGGACCTCTCCCATCACAGGGGCCGTGATGCCACTGAAGGGCTGCCCTTGAATCCATCTTGGCAGCACACAGGCAGCAGGTTCAGCCCTTTCAGTGTCCCCTGGGCTCTGGGACAGAGTGGTGCCCCATGTATTGCCCCAAACACCAACTCTGCTCGGAGCAGAAGCAAACACGAGTCCCCTGGAACCCATCACCTCCTTTAATTCCATGCCAGAAAAGTAGGGCCCAGCCCAGCTCAAACATTACAGGGTTTCAGCACCAGAAAAAACCCGTGAACCACTGTCACAGCTGCTGGGAGCCCAGGGAGGTCAACGCTGGCTGATCTGAGTAGGGAATGAAGAAATATTCTCCTCAAAGCCTCCTGTCAGCCCCTGCAGGCCACGGTGGGGAAGGAGCTGCCCCTGCCATCCCCATACCCACAGTGGAGCCGAGGTGGGTCTGCAGGACCAGGACCTGCTTGCAGGTGGAGCCGAGGTGGGTCTTCAGGACCAGGACCTGCTTGCAGGTGGAGCCGAGGTGGGTCTGCAGGACCAGGACCTGCTTGCAGGTGGAGCTGAGGTGGGTCTGCAGGACCAGGACCTGCTTGCAGGTCATGTTGTCCCAGCTCCTGCCAGCCAGGACATCCCAGTGCTGCTCACACCAGGACTGAGCTCCTCCATGGTGAGGGTTCCCAGCAGCTTTGGAGGGTTCTCAGCAGCTTTGGGGGGTTCCCAGAAGCTTTGGGGCCAGCAGCACTGTCGCATCCCACAGTGAGCAGGACACACGCAGCACGGTGACCCCGAGGCCAGCGGCTCCCCGGGGACAAGGCTTGGGCCAGGCTCAGATCATGGAGACCCTGTTCTTGATGTAGACGTGGTAGGGGTCGCTGCGCTTGTCCACCTTGCGGGAGCGGGTGTAGCCCAGGATGAGGCTGCCCACAGTGGCAGCGAAGAGCGTCATGACGAAGAGGATGTACATGTAGGCGTTGTCGTTGCGGCCGGCGTGGCCACCGTGTGTGGTCCCCGCCGTGCCGGCCGGGGCCTGGCCGGGGCAGGGGATGGCCCCATGCAGCGTCTGGTTTAAGGCGTTCAGCACTGCCTGCAGGCTGTGGTGCCAAGGCTCCGTCCGGTTGTTCTCGCCCATGTCCTCCTCAGGCTGCAGGGAAGGACAAGGAGACTCCGAAGAGGCCGGCCTCACAGCAGAGGTGTTCCAGCAATGACCCCAAACTGCTCCTCGAAGCACCTCCTCTGCCACAAAGCAAGGTGGCCAAACCCTCTGAGTTCCCAGCAGCCTTCTCCCTAAATTTCAGTCCTTCCACAGCAGGGATAAAACTCCCAGGGATCTGGGGCAGCTGCCCGCTCCTCTCTCCTCCCCAGGGCTGGGGACAATGTGGGAACACAGCTGTCCAGAGGGACCAGGAAGGCTGGGTTCAAAGTCTGCTTTCCCCACGGATGTGTGGGGATGGTGGGCACCCCTGCAGGGTGCAAAGCTGGCACAGCCCCCCACAAATCACTGTGAACCTATCCTGGGGGGTTGCTGCCCTAAACCTCCCTGGGGATTTCCCTTCCCTTTGGGTGCCAGACCCCTCTGACCTGCCATCCCTCCTTTGGCAAGGTGCCCTTCTGCCAGCCCCCCTGGACTCCCCTCACAACTTGCTGGGGTGCCGGGGCAGGCATGGCCAGGAAGGGGCACTGGGACACTGTCCCCCACGTGTATCATCCTTTGGGACACACCAGTCCTCCCTGGGGTATCCACCCCAGCAGCTCCTCAACACCCCTTGCCTGCTGCACCCCTAGGCAGAGGCAGCTGATCCCCCTCCCAAACGGGTCACCCTTAACTCCAGCTGTAAGGAGAAGGAGGAGGAAGGGGCCGAGCAGCCATGAGCCCAGGGGATGAGGTCGGATCTGCCTGCCCTCCTGACTTAAGAGAAGCAGGCTGAATTTGGGAGATTTAGGGCAAGAGCTGGGTTAATCCCAGGAGGGGACCCACAGGTACGACCTGGAGGGACCCACCTTAGGGGGCAGTAAGGGTGCAGGGAGAGGAGTGGGAGACAGGGTGTGGGAAGGGGAGCTCGCACTCACCTCGTGTGCCCTCCCTGCCTGCACTGCTGCCAGGCTGAGCCGGGACTGAGCATCGCTGCCGGCGGGGAGGGATGCTGGCCGGGCTGGGAGCGCTGCCAGCCTCCTCCCCTTCCCGGGGCAGAGCCACCTGCCACAGCCACCCAGCCTGTCCCCAGCCCCGCGGGTCCTGCCACAGCCCCGAGCCCCAGCTGGATCCCGGGGGCTTTATGGGGCCGGGAGAATGGGCCCTGCCTTCCCCCGGCACACGCTGCCGGTCACGCTTTCCTGTCCCTCCTCGTCCGGCACCGCTGTCCCCAAGCCCTCACACTGGCACAGAGCCTGCCTGGGCATGTTCCTGCTGCTCACCATTCCCTCCTGGAGCTCAGCCTGCTCCAGGAAATGGGATTTCCCCTCCTTCCAGCCCCCCTGGGCACCCACAGGTGGTTCACAGGGAGCTGCCAGTGCTGTGCAGCAGCAGAGAAACCTCAAAGTTTGTGGGTAGGGAGAAGGCCCAGAACAGCAGTGAGGGGCTGTGGGTGGGGGTCAGGGTGTGGGTACTTCAGCCTCAGGCTGGCTTCTCAGCCCCGATAAAACTTGTCCATGAAATCAGCCTCTGATGCTTCAGCTGTGGCAGCGATCTCAGAAGGGCTGACAGCAACACCCCCTCCAGCACCACCAGTTGAGCCAGTGGGAGCAGCTCTCCATCACCCAGCCAGGATGCTGCCTGGTCCCACAGGATCCATGACAGCAGTGGCTTCTCTCCTTGTGAACCTCGACCCCTTCTCCTCCTCCTCCTTCTTCTCCACTGCATCCAAAGTGTTCCAATGGCCTTTAACCAGCCTTTACAGCCATCTTCCACCCTCCCTGACACCAGGGAGAGGATCTTTGCCACATGAGTATTGTAGTGGACTCAGGGTGAGAAAAAGGTTGTCACTGATAAAATCTTGGGGTAAATAAATGAGAAAAGGATCAGCAGGCAAAGTTCCCAGCAACTCTCTTTATATATAAAATCTGACTCTTTTTACCCATCAGCAAGGGAAGGATGCTTGACCCACATGAATTCATGTGAATTCATGAGCATTCACACAAATCTTTCATTTTTGTGGGGCAAAAAGCAGAAAAAGACCCACAAAAGCACCTGTTTGGGTACCTCCCCAGCAAGTGATGTGGGGACGTGGTACCCGTGGAGGTCTCAGACGAGGGAAGGAGGCTCACGGGGCCGGAGAGAACAGCCCCAGTGGAGGTTAGGATGTTGAAACAGCAGCCTGAAATGCTGTGCCACTGTCCACTCACAGTGGCAAAGGCACGAGAACTCATCTCACAACAGAGATGCCCAGGGCTGCCCTGATGCCCGTGGCTCTGCCAAAACAGCCAGCCAAGGCACCACAACAATCCTAATCCCCGGGCTCTTCCAAAGAGACCAAAGTGCAGTCAAACACCTCCTGGAAGGAGTCGAGGAAGGGCTCGAGGACGTGGTTGACGGCGACGTGCTGCCCCAGCTCGTGGCTCAGCGAGGTGACCCCCTTCCCCTCCAGCCCGCAGGGGACGATGTGGTCGAACCAGGTGAGGTCAGTGCAGCAGTTCAGCGCCAGCCCGTGCGAGGTGATGTGGTTCCCACAGTGCACACCTGCAAGATCACCCACCCGTCAGCACCATCACCGGGGAGGCCCTGGGGGGAGACACTGAGTGACCACACTGCCCAGATCGCTGTAAACATCCTCCCCCCACCACACTGTGCTCCTCAGTTCTGCCAGGGAACACCCACAGACAGGCTCCCCAGATTTGGGGCAGGTGGAGTGCAGCATGTCCAGATCCTTCCAGCCCAGCCCTGCATCCCACAGCACCTCCCACCGCTGGAGATTCCAATGCGGTTGGACATGGGGAAAGCTGCAGGACCCCAGATCCAGGCTGCAGGGTCCCCGGAAGAGGTACAGGATGAGGAGGGGGAACAAGGGAAGCGGGCAAGGCTAGGGACCGGGCTGCAGGCAGGCACCCAGCCCTGGGTGCAAGAGCCGGATAGGTGCAAGGCTGAAAAGTGCTGGGGCCTGGGAGGGCTGCAGGGCCTCAAAATTGTGCTGCCCGCTCCTCCTGGAGGCAAATCCGACCCCTGTATGCTCCCTGGTGCACACCCACCCTCCCGGGTGCCTACAGCTCCGGGCTCCAGCACTGTGCCTTGCCGTGATGCACATGGAATGGAAGGATGGGCTGGGTTGGGAGGTGTTCCATGGGCAGGGACACCTCCCGCTATCCCAGGTTGCTTCAAGGCCCGTCCAACCTGGCCTCGAG
Source organism: Parus major (assembly GCF_001522545.3). Lineage (NCBI taxonomy): Eukaryota > Metazoa > Chordata > Aves > Passeriformes > Paridae > Parus > Parus major. The sequence goes on from NC_031768.1 coordinate 113,710,653, forward strand.
CACTTCCAGGGATGGGAAGTGGAGGCCAGGGCCTCCCCACCCTCACAGGGAAGAATTTCTTCCCAATATCCCATCTAAACCTGCCCTCTGGCAGTGGGGAGCCGTTCCCCCTTATCCCAAGTTACTCTCCAGATCTCCTGGAGCCCCTGTAGGCGCTGGAAAGGACTCTGAGGTCTCCCTGGAGCCTTCCGTTCCTCACGTGGAACGCCTCCAGCTTCCGCAGCCTGGCTCCGGACACACACACACACACACACACACACACACACACACACACACACACACGGAAACACTCACACGGACACACACACAGACACACACACAGACACACTCCCG
>NC_031768.1:113711435-113768627 GCF_001522545.3 Parus major
GCCGCCACACAGCGCTCCTGCACCCTCAGCGCCTCCGCGTACGGCACCGCGCCCAGCCGCAGCACCCGCACCGCCGCCCGGGACATGGCCCCGCACCGCCGGGACACTGCAGGGACACCGCCGGGACACTGCAGGGACACCGCCGGGGCCGCCGGGACCGCCGGGCGGGGCGAGAGCACGGCAGCGAACCGGGAGCGCCGGGCGGCGGGACGGGAATGGGGACGGGGATTGGGACCGGGACGGGGATGGGGAAGGGGATTGGGACGGGGCACAGAGGCAGCGGAGATGGGGACACGGAAAAGCAGCGGGGACGGGGACAGAAGGCGGGGACGGGGAAAGGAGGCGGGGGAAGGAGAGGCGGGGATGGAAACGGGAGGCGAGGATAGGGACACGCAGAGCGATGTGGGCGGGCAGCGGGGACAGGCTCCCGTGGGAATGGGGACAGGGGCGTGGCGACAGCGAGAAGCAGGGAAGATACAGTGGTGGGAGAACAGGGAAGAGGGGACAGAAATGGATGGGCGCCAGCGGTGGGGCACGGGGACAGGATGGAGGACAGGGATCCAGCGGCAGAGGATGGGGGACAGGGCACAGACGTGGTGAATGGGGACATGGAGGACAGGGGAGAGGGGACAGCAGGACAGAGGATGCTGGTTTTGGGTTGGAGAGTGGGGAGCGGGGCCTGAGGACATGGGACATGGCCCAAAAGCGAGTACCGGGGATGGGGCCTGCAGTGGGGGATTAGAGAGAGGGGACAGGAGATTGGGGACAGGGACAGGGGTTAGAGAGAGGGGACAGGAGACTGGGGACAGGGAGCTTGTGCCCAGGAACAGGGGTTAGAGAGGGGACAAGAGATTTGGGACAGGGACAGGGGTTAGAGAGAGGGGACAGGAGACTGGGGACAGGGGTTAGAGAGAGGGGACAGGAGATTGGGGACAGGGGTTAGAGAGAGGGGACAGGAGATTGGGGACAGGGAGCTTGTGCCCAGGAACAGGGGTTAGAGAGAGGGGACAGGGACACGGGGAGGAGGCCATGGGCCTGAGGGTGGCTCATAGGGCCAGGGCTGCAGGAGGGGCACAGGGGTGAGAGACAGGGCCCCTCTCACCGTAGGGTGTGGGGCATGGGGCAGTAGAGTGGGGGACAGTGTGAGGTGATGGGGAGAACAGGCAGGGGGTGAGGGCAGGGTGTGTGCACATGACATTGGCTAAAATGAAGATTCTGGGGTTGTAGGACAGTTGTAGGTGCTCCTACCCTGGAAGTGTTCCAGGCCAGGTTGGATAAGGCCTTGAGCAACCTGGTCTACTAGAAGGTATCCCAGGCAGGTGGAGGAACTGGATGAACTTTAAGTTCCCTTCCAACCCCTTAACATTGTATGATTCTGTGCTGGCACCTCAAGGTTGTGGACTGTAAATAAAGTTCTTGTATTGAGAGCTACAGTTCATCACCCTGGACTGAGAAAACGTTCCCACCCCAGCTTTTTATTCCAAAGGTAGAAAATAGACAAATGTGGTTGAACCACTAATGAGTCAACCATGAAAACCTGAGCAAACTGTTCCCAGCCTGCAGCCCTCCCAGCTTATCGACCAGGTTAAGCGTGTGAAAGTATGTCCTGATTTTATAGAGCAATCACTGAACTCTAGCTTTTATCAGAAACACACCTCGCTGGTAATTTACCCTTTGTCGCCACGGGTAATTCGGCTGTCGGCTGACAAGGTCAACTTCTGTGTTATTGGCAAGGAAGGAAGGTGCTTCCCTTTGTTAGGCCATTTTCTCAATGAAAAGGAGGAGAAGAAAGGGGAGAAAAAACACCACAAACCTCACCAGGAATTGAGCAGCACCCAGCCCAAGGATCCTGCCTGGGGTGAGATCATCGCCTCAACCAACTGCAGGAGAGCTGCTCTGTGTCTCTGCCTTGGCAGGAGGCGCTCATATTTTTCACCAACAGCATGTGTGCAGCAAGTTATTTCCTTTCTTTTATGATTAAGCCCCCACTTGTTGCCTGGAGATCAAAGCCAAGGGCTCTTCCTTTCTGGCTGGCCTGTGCAGGACGAGGCAAGTTGTGTGTCACAGGGCTGGGACCCTGGTAAACAACACGACAGAGCAGCGTCACTGCCCCATTCACCCTCCACATCCTGCTTTTGAACCAGGGCGGAAATTTGTGTGCAAGGGGGCCACGGGTGGCTCACATTTTATCCTTCTGTCGGGGCTGGAGTGTTCCTAAAGCGAGGTGGGGGCTTTTTGTGTCCATGAAACAGTTGTTTGCTGTCCTGTTGTACCTTCTCCTCTGGCTGCCTTAAACATTAGCAGAGCCCCTGCAATCCTCACCAATTTGTTGGAGTGCGGAACCTGAATTTTTTTTCTGGCAGGAGAGCCTCCCTCAGGGAACTTTAGGGATAATGCAAGTCAGGGCTTAACAGCAGGAGGAGGAGGGGAGGACAGAGGTGGTGGCTGTGAAACAGGTGCCTGGCAAGAGGGACTGTCACAGCTTGCAGAGAGCTACAGACAGGGGCAAAGGGCAACATCTTGGCTCCAGTGAAGGCCGGGATAAAATTCCTGTTGAGTTTGGCAGGGCTGGCATGTCACAGAGAGGTGACAGAGCTGTGCTCACATCAGGGACAGAGCTGAGAGTGGAGTGCCTGGCTCGGGCTGCCTCTGGCACCCCCAAGCACAGCAGCCCCCTCCCCACACTGACACAGCCTTTCAGCAATATCCCTTTTTTATTTTCCCCAAGGAGATTGTACTCGAGGGCCATTTGCATGTGCCAATGAGATGAATTATTTGGGACATGCAGGAGTTCAGTGTGTGGCCAGGAGCCACACAGGAGAAGCAGCCTGTCCCAAAGGAGCATCCCTGACCATGTTTCTGGAATCATGGCTGCCCACAGGGCTGGGAGGAGTGCAGAGATCACCTGCCCTGTGCCGCTGACCCTGCTGGGGTTTAATTCTGCCTGGCCATCCCTGCTGGGATCCAGCTGGGTTTCTGAGGCCTCCTGGCTCAGTGCAGAAGGTGGTGCTGGGAAGCCTTAAGCTGTGCTTTGGTTTTGGCTTGATCCAATGACACCAGGTTCCCACGTGATGATGCCTTGGAACCAACCTCCTCACACAGAGCACCAGCATCACCCAAATCCTACAAGCACCAGCCACCTTATTAGGAATATTTGTTCCAGAATGTGCCTTCCCCCAGAAGAGCTGGGAGGGGATGGCTCGGGCTGAGATTCCCAGTGCATTTGGGCAGGATCTCAGTGGATGTGTCTCACAGGCAGAACTTTTCTGCCCCCACCCCAGCCTGCTCATTGACTCAGAGGAGCACATTCCCAAGGCTGTGCCAAAGGGGGAAAAAACAAGGAAGCACACGTGTCGGGCTGTGCCGCGGGCTGTGCCCCACGGGTGCATTAAGGAAGTACTTAAGGAAGCTCCTTGCTGGCCTGGGCAGATGGGTCAGAGCTGGTGTTTCTGTGCTGATTGCACTTCTCTAGGCAGTCGTCATTTTTTGTCCCATCTTGGAGCCAACATGGCAGGCCCCACGCTCCTCCGAGCTTCCCGTGCCACCAGGAGCTGACATTTCCACTTGAGAAGCTCAGGTGCGTTGTTTGTCCTTCATCAACGCTGCTGAAGAAGCTTCCACCTCCAGTTTGTCCCTAGCAGCTGGCCAGACCCCTTCCAGGGGTCACCCTGCCACCTGCACAGCCAGCGTGACTTCAGACCTGCCAAAATCACCGCTGCTGAGTTACACACCCAGCACAGCACTGCTTTTAGGAAAGATGTCCCAGAAGAGCTCAGTTGCGGGGTGGGGAATGGCAGCTCTTTGGGAACACCAGAGAAATGTCCGAGTGTGACCCCACCTGCAGAGCTGCCCCAGCCCTGGGGCCAGCAGCACAAGGAGCTGGAGCTGCTGCACAGAGTCCAGAGGAGGCCCCGGAGCTGCTCCAGGGCTGGAGCCCCTCTGCTCTGGAGCCAGGCTGGGAGAGCTGGGGGTGCTCACCTGGAGAGGAGAAGGCTCCAGGGAGAGCTCAGAGCCCCTTGCAGGGCCTGAAGGGGCTCCAAGGGACTCGAATCACATGTGGAGCCCAGGCTCAAGTTTGTGATTACAAATCTCCAGGGCACTTCCACACAGCCTGACAGGGTGAGGTTGCTCAGATTGTTCCACAGCGCCGACACCGAGGAGCCAGCCCTGCTTGTCAGTGTGTCCTTCAGAAACCTGGCTCATTTGAAGGAACTGTGCTTTGTTGACTCTGCCTTTCACACCTCAGAGGAGCTGAAACTCCAAAGTTGGCACAACAGAGGAAGAGAATGAAGCAAGCCCACATTAAGAGACTTCAAAATACTTCACCGAGGAGATCAGGAGCAGCCTGGTCTGGTGGAAGGTATCCCTGCCCATGGCAGGGGAGTGGAACAAGATGGTCTTTAAGTCCCCTTCCAACCCAAACCCTTCTGCAATTCTAATAATAATGTCCAGTCTGAACCTCTCCTGTTTCAATTTATGCCCAGATAGCTCCCTCAGAGTATAAAGCAGGTGTGAGACCAAATCCAGATCCCACGGCATTTTAATACAGAGGGAAGAAATCCTCAGCTAGGGAATTCTTACCTCCTACACTCATTCCTACTCTGCAGTACCAGCACACACTATGCCCTGAGTGTGTGAAGTGTGATTTCACACTTACCAGGCACCTTAGCCCAGGTCATGAAATCATCCAGAAAGGTCAAAGCAGGTGACTTAAGGAAGAAAAAAACAAAAGATGAAAAGAGACTTAAAAACAACAAAAAGACAAGTAACATATTTAAGACCTGCACACTCCTTCCGTAAACCAGACAGAAACGTCAAGCCAGGAATGTCACAGCACAAGAATAACTACAGTGAAACGAAGAAAAAGAGACAACAAGAGCGTGAGAGGAGGTGCCTGGGACACAGGAGGAAGAGGATGTGGATCATTTTGTTTCCAGCAAAACAAACCCAGTGCCAGCTGAGTAATGAATGCCATTGTGAGCCCTAGAGAAACACTCCAGCACAGGGCCTCTGTGAGTTTATTTTAACACTTATTAAACGTGTCTGATTTCCTTCCCTGACCTTTGCCAGGTAAAAAGCTGTTGTGTTCCAGTGAGGATTGGAGTTCTCACGGGGTGAGTGACTTCACCCAGGGCAAAGGATGCTCCTGATGAATGGGGGTGGCATCACCGCTGCACTCCCCAGCCAGAGGCTCTTCCTGGGGGCTCTGTGCCTGCTGGAGCAAGAGCACAGTTCCTCCTGGGATCATGTAACCCTGCTCAAGCAAACCCCAGGTATTTGCTGATAACTGGACATTTTTCAGCTTGCTCAGCTCCTTCTGGCACCTCTTCAGAGAGGTCTGGTGCAGACTGAGCAGGAGGCGTGAAGGGGAGTGGGACCATCTCTACTTCTAAGGAACAAGTGACAGGACAAGAGGAAATGGCCTCAAGTAGTGCCAGAGGAGGTTTAGGTTGGATATTATGGAAAATTCCTGCATGGAAAAGTCTGTCCAGGCGAGTCCCCCTCCCTGGAGGGATTTAAAGCCGTGTGGATGTGGCACTTGGGGACACGGGTTAGTGGTGACCTTGGCAGATTCCACTGGATGACCTTGGAGGGCTTTCCCACAATTCTGGGATTTCTCTCCCCGCTCCACCGACACCTTTCGGTAGCACAAGGCCAGGTGCTGTCCCACACCATGTCCCTGTCTCAAGGGCTGAGAGGTGACAGAGCTCTTCACCATTCCCAGTGCCCACCAGGCAAGCGTGGTGTCCAGCTGGCACCTGCTGCCTCGGCCAGGGAACTGCAGCAGGAGGGACAATAATGCACACAGAAATGCGCTGCCATGCCGGACACCAGGCTGCTGCATTTGCTGTTTGGCCACAGCTCCCACGCTCTGTGGAGTCGCTGACCCCTCCCGTGACTGGAGCAGGTCAGGAATTGCTGTTTCTGGCTGTTACAGGCTGGTTTTCTCCAGTTCTACTAAGAAGTGTTATGTTGTTCTGTTCTATTCTATTCTGTTCAGTTCCGTTCCATTCTATTCTATATTTTATTTTATTTTATTTTATTTTATTTTATTTTATTTTATATGTTTTATTTAATTTTAATTTTAATTTTTTATTTTTTATTTTATTTAATTTTCATTAAATTTTCATTTTTATTTTATTTTATATTTTATTTTACTATTTTAATTTTTTTTTATTTTATTTTTTATTTATTGCTGTATTTTATTTTACATTTTATATTTATTTTATATTTTATTTTGTATTAATTATTATTTTATATTTAATTTGTTATTTAATTTAATTTTAATTTTATTTATTTTAAATTTTATTTTAGATTTTATTTTATTATTTTAATTTAATTTAATTTAATTTAATTAATTTTTTTATTTTATTTTATATTTTATTTTTATTTTACATTTTATTTTTTATTAATTATTATTTTATATTTTATTTATTTTATTTTAAAAAATGTTATTTAATTTAATTTTCTTTAATTTTAATTTAAATTTTATTTTATATTTTATTTTATTATTTTCTATTTTCTATTTTATTTAATTTAATTTAATTTTATTTTATTTTATTTTATTTCAGTCGAGTGCAGCCGGTGATGGAAGGAAGGGTGGAGAGGTGATGAGTAAGGATCAGGGGAAGGCCGACAGGGCGGGTACCCAGGTGGGATCCAGGTGCGCTCCACCCAGCCGGCACTAAGAGGGAGAAGCGCAGCGCCACGGGCAGTGCTCGTTCCCGTGGTGTCTCCACACAGCAGCTCCGTACTGGGACCGCGCTGCGGCGGGGAGCAGCGGCTCCGGGAGGTCCCTGGAGCTCGTAGGAGAGACGTTCCTGGCAGGAGCCATGACGCGCTAAGGCCGCCGGGCCTGCCGCCCGTCCGCCCTTCGCGCTCTGCCCCGTGTCCCCGCGCGGCCGCCGTCGCCGGCGGGGCCGTTGCCATGGCGGGGGCGCGCGGGAAGCGCGGGCCCGGCGCGGCCATGGCGGACGAGCTGTACCTGGAGAACATCGACGAGTTCGTCACCGACCACAACCGCGTCGTGAGTCCCGCGGCGCCTTCTCCTTCCCTCCCCCTCCCTTCTCCTCCTTCTACTCCCTTCCTTCCCTGCCCTCTCCTCCTTCTCCTTCCGCTCCTTCCTCCTTTCCTGCCCTCTGTCTTCTGCTGCCCTCTTTCCTACTCTCTCCTCTCTCCTTCCCCTTTCCGTCTCCTTCTCCCCTCTTTACCGACCTTCTCCCTTCTCTTCTTCCCCTTTTCTTCCTCTTTTTCCCATCTTCCTCCTTTTTCCTTCCTCCTTCCTCTTCCTCCCCGTTTCCTTCTTCCCTCTCCCCTCTCTTCCTCCTCTCTTTCCCCCTTCCTTAATTGTTTTGAAGGCAGTTCAGAAAGCTGATGGCTTTCTGCGTGGGTCTGTTCCTTTCCAGTTTTATTTCGAAATTTTATTTGGAAAAAATAAAATAAAATAAATAAAATAAAATAAAATAAAATAAAATAAAATAAAATAAAATGGGCTTTGCATAGAAAATGGTGCAGCAAAGTTGGCACAACTTGTCTGACAATGTAAACAAGAGCAGCCTGTGGGTTTGTAGCTTACTCCAAGAAAAATCTAGACAAACAATTCAACTGAAAGCTGTGTTTTCAGCCCAGAGCCTGGGGCTTGGTTTAAAAGGGCAGAGCAGGAGGAGGAACCGGTGTCAAAGGTGTACCTGGTCAAAATGACACAGCAAGGCAGAGCAGGGCTGGGATTCCAGCCCTGAGACCCTGCATTCTGGTATAGCTGGAGATCCCCGTGTCCCCGGGACAGGAGAGGGGCAGAAGTTCCCTCCCCAGCTTTTGGGACAGGTCTCAGGAATTCAGTGCACTCACTGAAGCACGGGTGTCCACCTGCTCTCACTTTTGCTGTGGGTTTCTTGGAAAGAAGGGGGCTGTCTAAAGAATTCGATTGACCAACAAGCCCAAGGTGGGAGATTTATCAAACTGAGAGGTCGAGGTTTTCTTCTTGAAATGGTTTGTTGGGTTTTTTCCCTTTTCCAGGTGACATACAAATGGCTGAGCTACACCCTGGGTGTCCACGTCAACCTGGCTAAACAGTAGGTGTCACTGCATCCCCCAGAGCCTGGTTAACTCCTGTTAATTCCATGTTAATTCCTGTTTCCATCATCATAGCGAGCATATTAAAATGATTCCTCTGGAAATATTTAAAAACCCTGCCTGTCTTCTCAGGCACAGCCAATTGTGTTACTCTGTGTGCCTGGCTGTGTGCCAGGCTTGCTGGGCAATGATGGCACCAAAAAGTCTCCAGTTCCTCTCTCAGGGGCTTCAGAAATGCCTTTCTGGAGAGGAGGCTTTGGAACAAGCTGCCCAGGGGCTGTGAGACCCACTATTAAATGTATTTACCCTTTGGTTTCTGTAGTTGTTGCACTGGGGTTCTTCACAGTGACAGAGGAGCAAGGGTCTCGGAAAGATTAAATTAATCCTGGGGAAAACAGCTGTGCTTGTGTGACAAGTGTCCACATCAGGCAGACTTTCCTCTTGGTTTCCAGCGTGGGCTCCGTGGGAGGGGGGCTGCAGGCTCTTTCCTTTCTGGTGGCTAACACTGGTTTCTTTTGTGCAGAATGCTCTATGATTATGTGGAGAGGAAACGGAAGGAGAACTCAGGAGCTCAGCTCCACGTCACCTACCTAGTAGCAGGAAACCTCCTCCAGAATGGCCACATTGTGAGTGTTTCACTTCTCACAGGTGTCTGTGAGCCCTTTGTTGTGGTGACTCTTATGCTTTGTCTTGTGATCATGGGGCCAAAAGCTGAGCTGGGGCTCTTTTTGCAGCAGGAGCTGCAGTGTGCTAGGGCTTCTGGACAGGGACAGAAAAAAGGTCAGTGTCTGTCCCAGCGTGCACACAGAGGGCAGGGAAGATCAGCTGGTCATGCTTTGGGAACACAGCGCTGAATAACCCACCAGGGTTCTCAACTGATCAACTCAGATCCCACTACCCCTCATCTCATCCTCTGCTCTTGTTGGGCAGCAAAGATTACAAAGCCTTGTGGAGGGGCCTTTCTGAGATGAGCTGATCCACGTCCCAGGATCTGCTGTGGCATGGAAGTGTCTGAGGGGTGTTTGGAGGGAGCCTGGAACTCATGTAGCATGGAATAATAGCAAATAGAACAGCAAACATACAGTTGAAGTTTGTCTTGAACAGTTTTGAAGTTGTATTGTTAATTAAACCACCTTTCTAATCCTGGTAAACAAAAGAAACATTAGTTTATTAACAGTATTTTATATTTAAAGTGCTTCTGCTTATTAAGCAAAGGAATTGCTGCTTAATGCATTAAGCTTGTCAGATTTTCAGGAATATCAACTAAAACTTCAGGCAGATACCCCAGAGGTGTTTAAAAGAAGATGAGAAAATTCAATATCTGCTCCCCTTTGCCCACAAATTTAAGAACCAAACACTAAATGCCTTTGACATCCCACTAAGGGTTTTTAAATACACAAATATATATTGCAATATGATCCAGTCTTCTTTTAGGAATAGAAAATCTCAAGGTGTCCTGGCTTTCATTTGTAGTTTGGGGAAAAAAAAAACAACAAACCTTTTTTTTTTTTTTCTCCTAAACAATAAACTGGTTCATATGCATGAAATATGCTGTCACTCTCCAAATCTGCCTGAATTGGAAGGGTATTATTTATTGCATTAGTTCTGTGTGATGGAATATATGTATTTAAAGTTGCATGAGTAGTGTCAGATTTATAGCCCAAGCTTAACAGGTTTTTCCCTCATTTCTTTTGGAAATAACGAGTCCCTTGGCTCAGTAAAACTGGCCAAGGGATTGTCAACCAGTACTGTTATATTTAATGTATTTGAAACAAACAGGTGACTTCTGACATAGGAACAAATAATTATTTTGTAACTCTGTCTTAGCAGCTTGTGTAATTTTAAAATAAGATTACATTATCACTGGCTGGTTTGGGTTAGGAAGGACTTTAAAGTTCAAGTAGTTCTGATCCCTTGGCACAGGCAGGGAGAGCTGCAGGAGCCCTGCACTGCTGCCTGCTGGCAGTAGGTGTAGCCGGAATGCTGTGGATCCAGCTGCAGCCCTCCTGAAGGGAAGGGATGCAAATCCCTCTCCAATGCTGCTCCTTGACACTGCACGCTGTTTCCTTGCTGCTTTTTACACTGAGGGCCCAGACTGCAAATCTTTGTTTATCCTACCTGCCTTTGTTTTCTTGCCACTTGCTCTTTTGCTGCCTAATTAAAGCAAATTTTTAATCCTGGTAAACAGAAGAAACATAAACTAATTTACAGTATTTTATATTTAAAGTTCTTCAGCTTATTAAGCAAAGGAATTCCTGCTTAATTAATTTATATTTCCTCATTGCTGCTTGTCAGATTTTCAGGAATGTCATCTAAAACTTCAAGCAGATACCCCAGAGGATTTTAAAAGAAAATGGGAAATTCAGTGTCTGTTCCCCTTTTCCCACAGACAAATTTAAGAACCAAACACTAAATGCTTTTGACATTCCACCAAGTGTTTTTAAATACACAAGTATCTATTACAATATGATCTGGTCTTCTTTTAGGAGTAGTAAATCTCAAGGTGTCCTGGCTTTTATTTGTAGATTGGAAAAAAACACTAACTTTTTATTTGTTCTCCTGAATAATAAACTGTTTCACACAGATGGAATATTGTCTTTTAATCTCCAAATCTGCCTGAAATGGAAGGTAATTATTTATTGCATTAGTTCTGTATAATGGGACATATTTAATTAAAGTTGTGCAGGCAGTGTCATGTTTAGAGCCTGAATTTAACAGGATTTTCCCTGATTTCTGACCAGGTCCATGATATCTGTTTAATACAGAATTAGTGGTGGGGTTTTCAGTCTGTCTCTCTGGAGCCTCCCAATATTACCCATAGCCTATTAAATGTCCTGGAGCAGGTATAGGCCTTGAAGACTAGCCAGAGAGCACATTTCCAGAAACACTCATTCCTGGTTTTTAAATTAATGCCTCATTTTTTGTGGTGTTTTGCTTCCCTGGTGCCGTGTGTGGGCTACAGACAGCCGCGTTCACGTGCCCGGGCAGTCCAGGGGCTCCTGGGGCAGGGCTCCAGCACCTGCCCACTTGCTTTGCTTCTGCTGCACCACTCTTGGGGCTCTGTTTCATCTGTGTCTCATCTCCCAGAGTCAGGAGTGGCAGAGGATAGAGGCTTTCTTCAGGGATATCTGTGCAACTGGAAAGTAGGATGACAGGGCTTTAGAAAGTGATGAGTGTTCAAAGGCGTTGGCAGTGTTCTGTGCTACAATAATCATTAGACTTTCTTATTTAATAACTGAAAATACAAGATTTTAAGATTGTGTTTCTGTTTTTCCAGTGCCACAAGGTTGCAGTAGTGAGGGAGGATAAACTCGAAGGTAAGCAGACCGGGAAAGTCGTGTGGCTTTAACTTTTTGCTTTGAAAGAACAGCAAAATGAGCAAAGCTCAGAACTTGCCATCTGCACATAAATGCCCAGCCAGGCTCTCGGGGTCAGGTGTGTACTTTTTGTACCAGCTGTTTCTCAGAATTTGGAGTATCTGAGCCAACAGCTGAATACCTTCAGGCTTGTGATTTGAGCCTAATTTTTTTTTTTTTTAATTCTGTACATTTTGTCAGTGATTCAGTGATTCTTTTCCACCTCCCTGCTACTGACAGCAGGGAGACAACAATGCACCACAGTGTCTCACAACAATTGTGAGCCTTCAGGCCCCCAAGAATGCTGAAACTGGTAATTCTGGTTATTGGTTCAATGCAATTGCAGTCATTGTTCCAAGTCCAGTGGGTGTTAAAACGTTCTTATGGGACATTTACCTCAATTTTGTGAGTGAAAGGTGAAAAAAACCCCATTGCGACACTGCTCCCTGCACTGTCCATTGTCTCACCGTCTTCCCAGCTCTGGTCCTGCTGATGAAATCTTACACACAGAACTGAAACACAGCTTTGGGCTCTTCATCACTTCCAAATAACGTCTTTGGCACTTGAGAACACACTGTGGTATTTGTGACCTTAAGGATCTGTGCTAATGACCTCACTTTGTTTGAAAGGCTTGCGTTGTTGGAAATCTGAAGCAGATTTCTAGCTCAGGCTGTTTTCCTCGGGGTAGGAGATTGTCAGGCAGTGCAACTACTCTGTCATGTTTGTTGAGTTATGTGTGCTGCGTAACACTCCTGTGTTTGCTGTGGAGGAAAGGGTTGCTCATGGTTTTTGTATTAGAAGGCAGGCCAAAGGTATGACTTATATTTGGAAGAGGCTGAGATTTTTGATGGGAATAGGGCTGCATAGTCTAGGACTGGCCCCAAGAAATGATTACTGTGTGTATTTTTACAGTGCCTAGAAGCTCAGCCTCAGACCAGGACTCTGTGGAAAGAACAATATAAGCAATGAACAAAGAATTCCTAAAAACCAACCCTTGTCTCAGCGGGGGTTGCAGTCTAAGTAGCATAGGAAAGATAAAGTTTTGATTCCAGCAGACTGGTGGGGGTGACACTGTGGAGCTGGACACAGCCCCAGTGGCAGAGAGCAATGACCAGCTACCTTCTGCCTTAGCTTTAGGTACTCACTCAGATACTCTGGATCCCAAACACTGGGTGCTCTGAAGGTAAACACAGAGAGATCACTCGTAAGTCAGTTGAGCAGGAACCAAGAGTGTGTAGTGGAAAACATGACAGGCTTGTGGAGTTTGTTACCTTGAGTTCTTCATCAGTGAGTGAGCGATGGGAGAAGGTGTGGTTAGACTTCTTTATATTCAAGTTTTGCTGTCAAGTAGTCTGTCAGTCTTTCTGCATCCTAAAGGGTGTGCTAACAGAGAGCTTTTTTTCCCCTCTTTTTCCTCAGCAATGAAGTCTAAGCTGTCCACAATTGCCAGTGTGCACGTGTACAGCATTCAGAAGGCCCTGCTCAAGGACAGCTCCCCCCTCTACAACACCGACTACGACATCGTCAAAACAAACCTGCAGCACTGCAGCAAGTGAGTCCAGGCTCCCTTTCCCTTCCAAGGCACTTCCAGACTGGTGTTGCGCTTCAGTGCTTACTAGATAGGCCTGGATTTTTAGAAAGCAAGAAAAAGATATCCTCAAAATCCTGCCAGACCAGGGCCCAAAGAGCACATTGTGTGATGGTTTTTAAACTGAGCTCACAGTTGGTTCACTTGGTCCTTACTCCAGCAAGGAGACTGTTCCAGTCTGACTGTTCCCTAACCCTAACCCTAACCCTAACCCAGACCTTGCTTGTCTGATGGCTGGAAACATTTCTCTTTTCCAGGCCACACTTAATCATGACCATTTTAATCCAGTTCTCAGCCAGACAGGAAGAGAAAATCGAAACAGGCTGATAAAACCATGAATGATGTGCTTAGCAAAGCATTTGCAGGAGTTTGCTTTCTGTTTTATGAAACTGTGTTTTCATCTTCTGGACTCATCTACTTCTCTGGAGATGTCTCAGAGGAACTCCTTCTCCAGGAGTTGGGCTTTGATCTGTGTGGTTTCACAGGAGTTCAGAATAGGTTGTGGTCCCTGAGACGTAGGAGAAGCACACAAAACAGTCCAGGCAGCACGAGTGTCCTTCATGGTGGAGCTGGAGAAGAACTGGGAGGGACTGCAGTCTCCAGGAGTCACTGTCTCTCTCCTGAGCAGCGCCTGGCAGCTGCAGCTTTTAATTTGTGTGTCGTTCCCACCACGACAGCTTCAGCTTGAAGTCATGGGGATGCACAGTGCCATGACCAATCTGGTTTAAAGGGGGATGCCTTAAGGGCGTGTCATAGGAAGAGTATAGAATTTGAAAGGAGAAACGTGGTTGTATCCAAAGTGTTGACCAGAGAGTGGCAGAGAAAATAGAAGCTGTGTGTTTGGGGCATGAGTGTGGATGCCCTGGAAGGTGCTGGATAATCCCTCCTCAGTGGAGCCACGTGCCCTGGGTGTGGCTGTAGTTGCCTTCTGTTTTCTCTTAGGAAGGCAACTGCAGCCACAGTTTGTTTTCTTCCTTTCTGTTTACTCTTAGGCACCCCAGTGTGGTGATACTTGTGCCTTAGGGATACTTGTATCCTTTGGGATTTAAACATCCTGAAGGTTTAGATAATCCAAGCTCTTATCTCTGAAGTCTGTGTGTAAATCCAGTTTTGAAGCAGGATTTCCCAAGCAAACTAAGAAGAATTGCACCTTCTTCGTTTGTGACCTGGCTGAAGTAAATACAAATTGATCACATTCCCTCTCTCTTGCCATCTGCATGGAGAGTCTTTGACACTTGGGAAAAGATTCCTGCAGGACCTGCAAAAGCCAGAGGTTTAATTATGTGAGGTTTGTAGCAAACAGAACCTCCCTGTCTGTCCAGATATTTCACAGCTCCAGGACAAGGATCTTTATTCTCTTCTGTGTTTCTACGGGACCTGCTTTGCCTGAAGACAGTGCATGGTTAGATGTACAAACTAATACCAATGTCTGGGTTTAATGCCTGCTGCAATTGCCAGCTTCCCAAGCAGAAGCAGCTCCTTGTTTGCAGAGCATACTCCAAGTATTGCCTATTTTTTCAGTGATTATTTAGTGAATTTTGGGTTGAGCCCATAAAGTTACAGTCACACAGCAGCATCAAGGCAAGCTGACTTGGAATGTGGGAAGTTTAGCTGGGCACAGTCAACGCAACTGTTGACAATATTATTTGTGACAATATTATATATTGGAGTGTTGGTGGTGTTTAGAGTAGGAGCTCAAGCTGCTCTGAGAGCTGTATTAACCATGTTAAAAACAGATTGAAAGTATAAAGGAGAGCAAGATTATTTTTCTTCAGTGTCTGCTTTCCTTCCTTTAAAGGTTTGAATGTCAAGAGGTTGCTGCTGCAGCCTCGGAATGCTGTGGAGATGGTGTTGTTTTGTTAATACAGATCCTGATGGGAGTAGGAGCGGACTGTGCACGTGAGCAGTTAATGCTGAGGCACAGAAACAAACTGGCAGAAGGCTGCTTTATTTCTTAGGCAAATAAAAATATGCTGTGTAATTCAGTGGGCCGGGAGGCGTGAGTCTGGGCTCTTTTGTGGCATTTCTATGGGAAATGTGGAAAGCGTCGCCTGTGATTTGCACAGTGGGGAGCAGAGTTCAGCTATTTTTGGGAGCTGCTATTCCTGCCTGTCAGTGAGTTGTGCTGTAACTGCGATCACATCATTTAGTTCTTGTATCTCCACATCCCCAAACAATCAAGTTTCAGACCGTTATAAGCCAAGCTGCTTCTTAGTCTCGGGGATTACATGGAAATGACTTTGTATAGTTAAATCGCAATGTCACGGATGTTTTCTGAGCCATTTCAATTGTTCACTTTCAGCTGAGATTTGCTTACCTGGCCCAGTGTGGCTGCTTGTTGCAGCAGCTGTGGGCTTTGTCAGAGCATCAGAAAGCTGTGAAGGTTTTAGATCCTCACACAGCCATACAACCTCTGCCACAGGCTTTAGAGAGCGTAACCCGTTTAGGAATAAAATGCAGCCTGCTGCCTGTCCAGCCTGAGTGTGGAGCAGGCCCTTTTCCCCCCAGGAAAGCCACACAGCTCGTTTAACATGCGAATGCTGTGGCTCTTGCTGACAGGTTCAGCTGATCTTTTCATCAGAGGTCTCTTGCTCTGTGCCAGCCTTTCTTTCTTGTCCCATGCACACATTAAATTGCTCCTTTTTCCATAACAGGAGAACGCGGGCCGGAGGAGCAGCGGTGCTCCAGGAGGGGGGAGGGCAAGGTGCAGGCAGCAGAGCTGAAAAGGCTAATGGGATTTTTCACTCCATCACACAGGTTCAGTGCCATCAGCTGTGCTGCCGCTGTGCCCAGGATGCCGCCTGACGCTCCCCGAGCGCCGGCGCCCGCGCAGAGCGCCCAGGGCCAGAGGGATCCCGATGCTGCCGGCGTGGTCAATGGCCACGGGCCCCCGGCTGCCAAGCACCCCCCGCAGCAGCACAGAGGGATCATGGGCATGTTTGCGGCCAAAGCAGCGGCCAAACCCCAGAGCACACCGAAGGAGGCCAAAGCAGAGGCCAAGGAGGCCCCAGGTGTAAGTTACCTCAGACCCCCCGGGTCCGTGGCTTTATCCGCTCGCACGCCCCCTCGGTGACCTCAGCCACCCCTGCACCGCTTCTCCTGCTAAGCCCACGTCCCACTGGGAGTGCTCAGTGATCCTTTGTAAGTGTTTAACTGTGTGCAGTCTCCTGGGGCAAAACCACCTCGTGCCACGCTCTCAATCTCTCCACAAAAGTGTTTTTGCCATAACTTTGGCGTTCCCCAAAGAGCCGGTTCTCCGGCATAGCTGCTGTATGGAGACAATTGTTCCGTTGTCTTCTTCTATCCCAATATACATACCAGCTGAGGATCTTGCTCTCTCCATTGTGCTTAAAAGGATTTGTTTTGAGCAGTAAGTGAAACGTGAGAAACCCAGGTCTTAAAAGTATCAAGGTGTTTAAACTTGGTCGGTGAGGGAAGTTTCAGAGCTTGACCTGTGCAAGACTAAATTGTTTATCTTCTGGACTGCTGTTTTTCCAGGACAGGATTATGCTTTCATTTTAATTAGTATAATTGTTTTTAAAGCAATGTGGCCAGAAAAATGGGTGTTAAAATGGTAACACTCCCTGTGGATGGCTTGGCCTTTTTATAACAACTGAGTACGCTTCGGTTCCTTTTTCTGGTTTTTAAAGGAAGTTTAGAACTGGTGAAGTGTGCATCTTTTGGGAACTTAAGTGTCTGGTTGCCTTTTATTTGCATGAAAATAAGTTGGATTAGAAGGCTGCACTTTCCTAGGTGGTGTGGGTGGGTGGGTGTGGGTGTGATTTCTCACTTTGGTGGTTGCAGTGGTGCAACAGAGCAGTGATGTTTCCTTGCAAACAGCCTAGGTGCCAGAGGAGCAGGAAGAAGCCTTCCTGGTTCGGCCAGTCTCTGTTCTTTCCTCTGTCAGCTGCTGTGAGTTGAGCTGACATCTCAGTTGAGATGGCTTGCAAAAAGAACAGTTAGCTCCTGGGAGCTGACCCTCGTCCCCAGCACTTATTTCAGTAACACTGTCAGCCATCAGATGGGAACGTGCCCCAGTCAGATCTGAAGGCCTGGCTAAGGAGTCTTTAGTAACTTACTCTGGCCCCTTTGATGCACATGGTGCCTAGTGAGTATCTTCAGATTCTCCAAAACAGAGAATTTGCTAAATCTACTGAAATCTAAGGCAGTGGGAACACTTTATTTTGCTTGTCCAGAAGCAGAGCTGTGCATCTTGAGGGCCGGGAGCAATTCCTGTGCTTATTCCTCTCTTTGCTTCCAGGTGTCTGCAGCAAGCAGCAAGCCACCAATTAAGAACAACATCATGAACAACTTCTTTGGAAAAGCTGCTATGAGTAAGTGCTCTTCTGTTTCCAGAGGCCAGCATAGTCAGGGAACAGCCTGTTGTAGTTAAAAACAAACAAACAAAACCCCAAATCTGAGGATTATTTGAAGTCTCTTATATTTTTTTTTAATTGTATTTTATTCAAGCTGGGTAGAAATTAAAAAATATTCAGTAGAATCAAGTGTTTTGTACTAGAGCCGTGATGGGAGGCATACAGAAAGGAGCAGAGCTCTTCCTCCACACTGGATTTTCTTTATATCCCCTTTTTCCTTATAGTTTTCCATACTTTCTTCTGCTCTTTTGCACTCAAAGGGGTTAATGTTTTTGCACACAGCTTTTAAAGCAGAAATTAAGAGTTTTCAGTGGAATTTTTCAGACAAAAAGCTTGCTGGAGGGAGATCAATTAAAATGACATATTTGAGCAGACTAACCCAGGAAGGATTTTTAGTGCAGAAGAAATCTGATTTAAAGTGAGTTCTCCTGGCTGGAAGATCAGCTATTGGTGAGATGTTTGCCAAAACCTGTTTTGCAGGGTATGTTAATGGTGCTTGCTTTTCATCACACAGCACTGAGGAGCCCATCATTAGTTTTAGGGTTAATTTCTTTCTTAAAAACTGAAGGACTGATAAATGGAGAATAAAAATGAGGGGTGGCCTTTCTCTTTGAGCAGAGGTTTAGACTAGGTGCCTTGGACTAGATGGCCTCTGCAGTCTGAATTATCCAAGTCTAAAGAAACTATGCTGAAGCTTTTAAATACTGGAATATTGGAAAAGGACTGTGGGACCTTCTTCAAAGATTCCCTTATAGCAGTGAGTACGAGAGGTTTCAAAGAGTTTTGGAAGAGAGTAAACAGCAAAGTTCACTTTCTAACAGACATCTGTCAAAGTTTGCAAGGGACACTTCCAGCACCGAGCAGAGAAGGCACAGCCCTGCTGGGACTCTTTGAGTCCCTGTTTTGGTGAGACTGAGAGAGCTGAGGACGCTCTCAGCCTAAGGACAGTCACTGCAGTTAACTAGAGTAAATTCTACAGGTCTGAGAAGAGCCGTAGACCAAAGCTGATGTGCTGAAAATCCAAAGTGACATTCCCCATGACCCAGTAGTGATGGGGGAGGCTCTGTGGATGCATTTCCATCATTTCCAAAGGGGCTCTCTTCTCTGCTGAGTCCTGTCACATGGAGGAAACTCGTGAGGAGCAAGCTGAGCAGAACTGGAAATGATTATGTGTATGGAAGAGAGGCTGGGATTCCAGGAGTAAGATTTATTCCCTACGTGCATCAAAGGTTCCACCATTGCCAGAAAGCCCTGAGTTAACAACAGTGGGGTCCTTGGGCTTTCTGCTGTTGATCATAAATAAGAGAGCTGTCATTCCAGTGCTGTTTGCCCTTGCCCAGGGAAGCAAGCAGCCTGTTTTCCCAGAACTCCCAGAACGGCATTGGCATGACGTTGTGGCCCTGCCAGCAGCCTCTGACCCTGTCTCTATAGGACACTCATGGTTGGGTTCTTTCTCTCCTTGAACTGAAATTGGTGAGAGGGAGGCAGTTTTCTCTTGTTTGGTCTTGGTTGTTTATTCTTCTCTTATCAGCATTCCATGTATACAAGGTACAAGGAGCTATGTGCACTAAGATAGAGAGGCACAGAATGGCTAACAAAGATCTTCTTCAAGGTCTTTTATATGTCCATTTACCCAGTTAACAGATGCCAAGTAAATTATTTTTCTTAATGACCCAACACCTGAGTGCTGCACTGCAGCATCTTCTATCCAATCACCTACTACTACCCAGAAACCTCTAGAAGAAGAAGATGAAGAAAGAAGGACAAGAGACAACACCTTAAATCCTCCATCTTGTCTTCTGTTCTCTAAGCTACTTTAACTTTTTCACACAGTGACTTAAGAAAACTTTCTAATTTACACACTTACATTCCTAGCTTTTCTATTTAACTTTAACAGTTGTTTTCAGGATGTTATATGAAATTCAGTGCTTTCTTGGATGTCAGAGCCAGATATCAGAGATAAGGGCACACTCTCTGTACCTCTGACTCCAACATGATCCCACGGATGATCTCCTGCCAGTGCCTCCCAGTCCTCTTCCACAGAGTTTTAACTGCTGCAGAACACATGGCCTGAGATCAGGAACAGCAGAAACATGGAAAATCACCTGGAAATTTAAGCATGCCCTTCTTTCTCCCATGTCTGTTGCAGCTTGGCCAATCTAGATCCCTAAATACATGATGGGTAGTGTTGTCTGTATTCTTGGTGCACAGAGCCAGCCAGCTGTGTTGTAAGTTGTCATTCAGACTGAATGCCCAGTGTTTGTTCTTTTTGAATGGTTTATTCACAGATAAACTCAAAGCCAACTCTGTGCCTGAGCAGCCAAAGGAGGAGAAAGAAGCAGTGAAGCCTTCAGTTGCTGTAGCAGAACCAGAGTCATCTCCTAATACTGCAGCAGAGAAACCTGGGAAGAAAACAGAGTCTGCTAGAATTCAGCAAAAGGACAAGAAAAGGTGGGTCGTGCCTTTCAGGGTCCCTGTGAACCTGTGTGGGGACAGCCTGCATGGAGCTGGCTGGTCATACAATGCTGGCTCACCTCCTGTTTCCATCTACTAAATTGTGTTAAACATGACTAAAATTATCTCTCAGGATTTTTTCCTGGTGTTCCTTTTCCATTTGCTGCTGTAGGTGCCTCAGGGCCGTTGGTGCCATTGCATAGGGGACGGGACACGGCCCAGGTTGTCCTCAGTGGGAAGGGATGACTTTCCATGAGACAACCTCCCACTGTGAGCAGCCAGGGGAGAGACCCCGCAGGCAGCTTGGGGAGGGCTGGCAGGAGCACCTGTCCTGCAGGGAAGGTGGGATATTCCCAGGCTTGTATGTACACAACTTGCAGCACAAAGTTGTGCTTGTTGATCTCCATAGCTCATGTACGGCTGCTTTCAATGCCACTGGTTTACTTTGGGCTGAGGCTCCAAGTTAATTTTAAGTTCAGCCCTTTGTGTTTAATCCAACCCAAACCGACAAAGAATCGCTACAGTCTGATGGCTCTCTGGTGGCCTATGAGTAATTAATTGGTGGTCTCCATCCATTTCTAACTGAATAGGTAAGCACACCACCCAGCCCACCATCACAGTTAGCACTAACTGCTTGTCTCATTGATAGCCTTGTCCAAGAAGCCAAGGGCCTGGAGGTGTTGGCAGCGTGGAGTTGGGAAGGCCACTTGGGCTGTCCCAGCTCTTTGAGGATACGTGGGCCTTTAGCCTCCAGGCTTGTTCGTCTGACATGTCTCGCCAACATTAAAAAGAAAGAAGCTCTTTTATTTTTCCAGTAGTCTTTAAAAATGGCTCCAGGATTCTGAGACACTACCTCATAGTCAGTCAGTGGCAAGCAGTCTGTCAAAAGAGCTTCTGAGTGATGCTTTTGGGGACATTGGGAGCCTGAGCTAAAGAGACAAGATCAGAAACACGCTCTTGCCAGGCTGCTGTGGCCAAGCGAGGTGAGGTACTGGGCTGAAATGCAGAGGGGCTAAAGAAATCCTCCTTGTTCTGGACAGCTGGATACGGGGAGGGATGAGAGGCCTGGAAATGCTCATGCACCTATGCTCGGGTAGTGAGTGCAGAGTATGCAATGCTCATGTTTTTAAGAGGCATTTGATTTCCTTCCATGAGGAATGTGCTCGTCCAAATGCACGTGATGCTTTCATGCACACATGGGAGATAATGGGTGTTCACTCCCTTTTCTTTTTCCCCTTTCATTTTTGTGGCAGTAAAATGAAGAGAGCAGATAGGTCAGACGACGAGGACGAAAGAGATCCCGAAAGTGTCAAGAAAAAGAGGAAGAGAATCAAACAACTTCAGTCTGACAGCAGTGATGAAGAAGGTAACAAGATCTGTAAACAATCAGGCATGTGGGTCAGGGGTCTGATTTCCAAAACATTACTCTCCAAATCTGTTGGTCAGTGATTGAGGGAATAGTTTGAAGGACTAAAGGCCATGGAAATGGCTGTAGCCTGGGCTTTCCAGTTATCTTTGTGCTGCAAGCACTTGGGCATAGGGTTGAGATGTCTCAAAACAAAGATTCAGTCTTCGTTTTAGCTTGGCTCAGAAGTGGCTGTCTCCTCACTGAGTGTGCTGCCAGTGCCACTGGTGTGTGGGAAGGAGGTTCCCAAATCTCTTGTGAAAGATAGTGCGCCTTCCAGAGCCATAGGGTTTGTGTGGGGAGGAAACACAAATGGCCTCCCTCTCCTCACAGGGTCATTTTTAGTATCTTTCTTCTGTTTGTCCATAGAAAGGGTTTGGAACACAGTGTTGGAAGCAAGACATCCAAAAAGAAGGGAGATGATGGGGAAGTTGGAGGCAAAGCAGTTGAGCCGTATCCGATGCGACTCTGCGTCTCCTCGGTGGCTGTGATAGGAGTGGGGTGCCCAGAACATTGCAAGATTTGGGTTTATAATGAGGAACAGCAGGCCTGGATCCCAAAGAATTTGGATAACTGAGGTGACAAATGCCATTCAATATAGATAACTGGGAAATAAATTGGATTTGAGCTTGGGAGTACATGCTGAATGGAACAGTCATCCAGCAAGCTGCTCTGGAAAGGAACTTGGGGATCCTTACGGATGAGTAATTGAAACCACCAGTTTGGTGTAGAGCTCCAGTAAAAGAAGGTGAAACAGGAAATGGGGTGTACTGGTGAGGAGGTGCAGTCCCTCAGGAGAGCCAGAGCTGATTCCTCATTTAGTGTGGCTGACACATGGGCACCAGCCAGGACATGAGGAAAATCTGCAGTGCCAGGGAGAGGTGGCTGCTGTTGGTATCTTTGCAGTATCCATGCCACCTCTGGGCCTGTTTTCATAGTTTCCCTGCTGCCCACATAATTTCAAATGCTCTTTGTCATCAGGTATGTATCACTTCTTAGACTTTTCCACAGGATGATAAATCTCTCAAGAAGCTGTTCTTCATGATCAGCCTTAATTCTGTCACATTCCAGTATGAAGCTCCTTGTTTGGCTATAAAATATATATATACACACACATATATGCCCACACTCTTTTGTATTTATTTCTTTAAATGTTTGTTTTTCCATTTCCTCATCATCCCCTACTGACAAGCTGAGGTTGTTTAGCTCTGAGGAGAGAGTTTTGAAATCAGCCCATCCTTGCTGGTAGAGTTTGGTTGCCTTTGGTCCTGCTGCTTGCCCTTTTAAATCCAACCAGATGAATGAAGATATATTTGAGTTGTTTGGAATATTTCTAATTAATTACCAAACTGGTAATATTATATTTTGTATTGAAGTAGAAGACTGTGAGTTGGATGAAAAAAACAATATATATATATATATGTATATACACTGCAGCTGGACTTCAAGAGCATCTACTCTTGGAAAGGTTGGAAACAGGTTTCTGCAGAGAGCAGGGGCAACTTAAATCAACAGCATCAGTGAGCAAAATGGGGCCTGGAGTGACAGGCACACTTAGGAAGGTTTTGTGGGTGTGAAACTCAGCCTGCATGGCTGATGTGAAGCACTTATGGGCAATTCCTTGTCAGGCCAGGTCTCCTGCCTAGTTCTGTATTAGTCTGCTCTTGATGTACTAAAAGTAGCTCTAAATAAGCTCTCCTTACACCAGCATCAGCACATTGTACCACACTGGAAATACAGAGAGGGCATAAGGCACAATCCTCTCCATTTAAATGATTTTTCATTAAAAAGTTATATTGGTATGAGGGTTCCTTAGTCACTGTGGGTTGTTTTGCTTCCAGTGCCAGGATAAACTCCACAAATGCGCCCACAGAGGACAGGAGGTTTGGCAGCTTCAGCTGTACCAACACAAGCAGCGTTTGGCAGTGTTGACAAGTGTTTTACAGCCACTTTGGAGGGTGATTTCAGTGGCACTGTGACCTACAAACTCCGTGGGTTTTGGAGAGCCACAGCAGAAGCGCTAAAGCTTCTCACAGTTTTTCCAGGCAGGGTCAGAGCAAACCGAACAAAGCCAGGATTTACATCTTTGGTCCATCCAGTTGCCCAACTTGTATCCATTTCATGCAGCTGTTGCTGTTGAGCAAACTGTGGGCAGCAGCTAGTGGTTGACTCAGGAGTTATCACATGTCAGAGGGCTGTGTTGGCTACAAGAGGATAATAAAGTAATAAAAGAGCTTGATAGTACTTCTGAACACTCTGACGTGGGGAGAAGGTCCCTTCTGCCTGCCAAAAGCTGGGGAAATTCTTTGAAGGAAGCTGAAAAAAGCCTGAATTTCCCCCAAGGAATCTAGTGGAGCTGGCACACTCACAATGCCTTCAGCAGCCTCTGCTTGAGCACGGCAGAGGCTTTTCACCAGGCTGGCTTTCAGCCCTCTTAGCTTGTCCTCTCCTGAAGATATTTTCAGAGGGCTGAGGCCAGGCTGGGCAGGGGTAGCGCAGGTTTGGTGCTGGGCAGTCTCTGGAGGCCTCAGCCCGGGGTTGCCGTGAGGCTGGGATAAACAGAATGTTGGGATAAACACTTGCAGCCCCTCGGCCGCCCCAGCGCCTGCAGCTGGGAGCAGAGCCCGTCTGGCTCTGTCCTGCGGCGCTGCCGGCCCCAGCCCTCCGCAGCAAGGAGAAAGCCCAGGCGCGTTTTCCCACCCTCTTTGCATTCCCGTGCCTCGCTCTCGGCAGCCGGGAGGCCGAGGAATGCCATTTCTCCCTGGCAGCCGCGCCCGAGCCCTGGGTAACCTGCGGAGGTCAGCTGGCCGCGCTCCCGGCAGGGCAGTAACTCCTCGCTGACCTAATCCCCCGGGACAGCTCCGGATCCCGGCTGCCAGCAGGGCTGCGAGCAGGAGCCGGCCCGGCCCCAGACACATCCGTGTCCTGCTGAAGCAATAGGAGCGTTTGCTCCCCTACATCCCAGGGCTTGCGTTTCTCACTTGGAGCTCCTGGAGCTCTGTCCCCCTGCCAGCCCCACGGGAGGGTGACCCTGCCTTGCTCGTTGGTCTAAAGCCCTGCTTGTCTCACTTTGACGTTGCTGGTAGAGGCTCCAGAGCTCACTTTGCGCCGTACAAATGTGTGAGGGTGTCCTTGACTGCTTTGATCGGTCCTGGCATTGACTGGAGTCTGTTGAACCCAGAGGAGAGCAAGGAGATGAAACAGCGAGAGAATAAGCTTAGTTTTTTGCAGTGGTTTGGATTTTTGTGGGATTTTTTTTGGTTTTGTTTTTGGGTTTTTTTTCAAATTAAAGTTTGAGATGTCCCTTAATGATCTTCTAGGATGTGTGATAGTGTATTGCACTTTGTTCTTGGGTTATGTTAATAACATGGATTGTTTGGGATGTGTAACGCCACCAGTGAAGCAACAACTGTTTTACTACACCCCGCTTCTTTTAATTTCTAAGTAAATCAGAGTCACTCTCTTTAACAAGTAAGTGAAGTGTATAGCTAAAACCTGCCAGTTCCTGTGCCTGGTTTTAAAGTTTCCCTTGGTGGAACTGCTTTTTTTGTCTTACCAAAAATCCCCAGTACACTTCTCCCATCCCATCCCCAATCCCATCCCATCCCATCCCATCCATCCCACTCTCCTTCTTTCAGGAACCTCAGTGTGTAGCGTTACACCCGTGTACCATCAAGGTGTTCTTCTTCCCAGCAGATGTCCCACTGTCTCCCACACCCGAGGAAGAGAGAGCTCCTTCTCCACCACCTGTACCTGCTCTGAAAACTGAACTGGAGCCTGCATCCATGGAGGTGAGAGCAGATTAGGGTGATTAGCTGCCAGAAATGAACTCCTGATTTCTCACTATGCTGCAATGTCCTCCAGGTGTCAGCTGCAGGGAGGAAGAGGAAGCGGAAGCGTGTACTGAAATCCAAGATGTTTATTGATGAGGAGGAAGGCTGCATGGGTAAGACTGGCTGTGCCCTACACTCACTGCAGCTCACTTTATTGGCCAATTTAACAGGCCAGCCTCTCCCAGGCTTTGAAAGAGGTTCACAAAATCACTTAGTTATCCCACTTGGAACTCCTTGCTCCCAGACTGAGGTAACTGTGCCTCTGGTGAAGGCCTGGGTAGGGAGTCAGAGCTGTAGCTGAATCCTTGCCCTTTTTGATTATTCACTGATTTTCCTTCAGTTCTTTTCCCTTTCTTCCTGCCATCGTGATTACCACCTTCATTTAATCTCATCTCCAAAGCTGCAAGGTTTTAAATATGGTAGAGAAAGGGGTTTAGGGTTTGGGATAAATTCTGGCTGAGATAACTTTGTTG
The DNA here is from genome assembly GCF_001522545.3 of Parus major. Lineage (NCBI taxonomy): Eukaryota > Metazoa > Chordata > Aves > Passeriformes > Paridae > Parus > Parus major. Next base: position 113,736,994 of record NC_031768.1, read on the forward strand.
GGTTTTGTTTTTTTTTTTCTTTTGAGGATAAATCCAGAGCTGTGCAGAACTTGATTATATGTTAAAGGAATTTACAGTATCCCAGATAAAAAGGGAATAAATTGGGGCTTAAATACTTCATAGGGTTTTTGTTTCTGATAAGCGTGACTGCTTTCAGAAGGCAACAGAGTCCCTACAGAGGTCCCGAGAGCCAGAGGCTTTGAATTCCATCCTAGCTGGACTCTGCTTCCTCCTGTGACCTGGAGAAAGCTGTGTAACACCACTGTCTTTGTTTCCTCCTTGTCCTGACTGAAGTAGAGATGCAAATGTTCAGATTATGTTAATGTGGGTTTTGGGGGTTTTTTTTGAGGCTCTAAACACTTAAGAGTGTGGAATGTGTTCTTTGTAATGCTGTGTCAGCTCCGTTGTATGGGATGCTTTCATTCTGTAGCCTGACTGGGCTGAGGAGATGCCAGTGGAGCTCAGCTGGTGCTGGGGAGGATGTGGTGCTGTTGTACAGGTCTGTCGTGGTGCTGGGCATGGAGAGCCTCGGGCATTCCTGGCCCAGTTCCGGAGCTGCCTGGCCCAGACTCAGCTTGTGTCTGTTTGCACCTGTCTGCAGAGCTGCATTTTCTGTTTCCTCTTAACTCCTTTAAAGAAACACAAAGCTGTAGCACTCAGCAGCTGGCTGCACTGGGACTGAGATCCCAAGTACTGCATTCTTGTCCAAGAATTGGCCTTGCACAGTTACCAACAGTTTTGGCTGGTTACCTTATGGGGTGTTTTGCTCTCCCATCCCAGATAGAGCCATTAAAACACTTGGAAGGAAAATGGAACAAAATAGCTTTAGATGGGGAGTTGAGTTGTACAAACTCTGCATCCAAACTTCAGGAATATCTCCTCCAGGTTCACCTGGGAATTTTGCCTTTCTTTCTCTGCCCTTCACTCCCACAGGGGGTGAAGTAGTCCCTTGGAAAATCCAGACTCCCAGCTTTACAGTTTATATGCATTTATGAAAAGGGAGTGCAAGGCCTTGTTGTGCCCTTGGGAGACAGATCCTGTGGGATGGAGAGAGGGATGGAGCTGGGATACTGAGGAACTGGGTGGGGAGGAGATGCTGTTTGCTCTACTACAAATCCTCCAGCCTGTTGTGCAGGACTTGCTGTCTGGTTATTGTCCAGTTTCTCTTCTCCCTTCCATTCCCCACCCTTTCCATGCACAGGCCTAATAATTCAAAGGCTAAATAACTTGCAAATCTCCCAGGCTAATGTAAATTTTAGTTATTCTTTGAAATACAGGATTTTTTTCCCCCCTCTCCTGCTGTTGTTTTGTTTTTAAACCAACACTAGGTTTTAAGAGATGTTAAATCCTAACATATCCTAACATATCCTGGTATGAGGCTGTACTTTATATTTCTCCACAATTATAAGTGATGGTTTTCACAATAGCTGCAACAGCAAGGAATTAGTGTCAAAAAGCAAAAGTAATTTAGGGACTAGCCCTGAGGGAAACTGAGCAATTAAAGTGTGTGTGGAGTTAAGGACAAGACACATTCCTAGGCATCAAGAGAAATCCATGGATTGAGGGCCTGCTCTTAGGCTCCAGTAAAGGTGAATTATTGAGGTTTAAGTCTGTGTGTTTCTACCTTGCACTTTCTAAGCTTCAAAGGGCTCATGTGGGCTTGGAGATTGTGCATTGGAGGGAAATGTGTGTTACAGCATTTTAGAGCTCCCATCATTTCATCCACTCTGATTTAGTGAGTCTGGCTGGGAGTGGGGCATCAGTAACCTGTGTACCCATAGGTACTGCAAATCCAGACTTCTGAAGTTCAGCTGAGATTGCAGCCAAAGAAAGTTGATCTAAGCTGTGTTACTGCAATTGGAGGGGGTTAACTGCATGCTTTGGGGGTTCCCAGTGGTTCCTGACAGGGCTGACAGCAGGATAAGGTTTTTGAGTTCACCCAGTGGTCTGTGGATGCTGCATCCTGAAAAGCCTGTTGCCTCTGAAGGGAAATTGCTTGGTTTGCAGTCCCTGCTTGAGGTTCTGCTAGTGCTGCCCAGGAGGATTTCATAGCATTCCTCTTCCCAGTCTCTGGTGACGTAGGAAACCTTATTTAACTTGATGCATTAATACAAGTGAAAGCCAGTTTCCCAGAAGAAGGGAAGTTAAGACATCTGTTTAAAAGAATACAGTCGCTAAAGAAAAATGGCTTACTAGAAGAATCCCAGAGCACTGCTGGGAAAGCTGATATAACAACATGTACTGGGGTCTGACGGTTGCTTTCATCAGTGGAGCTGGCTCCAGTGTCATTTCCGTGAGCGTTGTTTTATATCCCTGGGCTTTCCATCGCCGGACGCTGACAGCAGTGAGCTGGCAATCCCCTTCAGGCAGAGTCCCTGGCTGCAGACACGGCTTTGGGATGATTTTTTATAAAGGATTTCTTTATGTTTGCCCTGCTTGGCCACCTCTGTGGAAAGAAGCTGCCCCAAAGGGTTTGTGCCCCTTGAGATGAGCAACGTCTGCTTTGCTCTTTCCTGACTGTTCAATGTGCTGGTGAGGGCAGCTTGGGGATGTCTCTAGGTTGTCTTGCCTGGATTTCTGGACAATCTGGTTGCTTTGGCCCATGTGGAAATCAGACCAAGTCAGAATGGTGGAGTTTAGCCATAACGTAGACGTTCCATTGTCTAATGCTAAACCACTGATTCTGATCTCCTTCAGACTCATCACTTTCTGATGGCTGCTTGTCAGCCTTTGCCATATGAATTAGAATCTGAGGATCGCTCTGGTTGGAAAAGCCCTCTAAGGCCATTGACTCCAGCTGTTCCCCCAGCACTGCCAGGGCAGCACTGGCTCACGTCCCCAAGTGCCCCACTGCACGGCTTTTAAATCCCTGCAGGGATGAGGACTCCACCACTGCCCTGGGCAGCTGTGCCAGGGCTGGACAGCCCTTTTAGGGAAGGAATTTTCCCTAATACCCAACCTAAAGCTCCCTTGGCACAACTTGAGGCCATTTCCTACTGCTTAACCTTGAGCAATGGACTTAATTCCTGTGTCTGACATGTGCCCCTTGAACCCAAAACGTTCCTTTCCAGGAGTGCAATGGGAAGGCTGCAATGGGAAAGATGGCTTAACCATCATCATCCTCTGCTCCCTTCCCTCTTCTTCCCACCAGTGACTGAGAAGGTTTACGAGAGCGAATCCTGCACGGACAGCGAGGATGAATTCCCCAAGCCCAAGGCACCAGCTCCACACAAACAGCCTGTGCTGCTCACAAAGAGAGAGCCAAAGGAAGAAAGGAAGAACCTGAAGAAAGGGGCAGCTCCTGCCAACAGAGCCAACAAACAGGTCTCCATCATGGGCTTTTTCCAGAAGAAATGAACTGGGTCTATCTCCCGGTGCCCTTGGCGGCTTGGGAGTGTTGCTCCCTTTTTTTGTGTGGCTGTCTGCAAGCTGCTGCTGCTTGTGGAGGCCAACATGCAACCCCTGGTTACGCAAGGTGTCCTGCTTACTGTGTAAGGAAGCCCTCTGGACTAGATTTTGTATCAGAGAAAAGTTTTTATTTGTTACTGCCATAATTTCAGTCATCTTCACTAAGCGGTGTGGGAACTGCCAGCTAAAAGCAACATTTAGAGGAGGTCTTGAAAGACTGTTAAATCTGTTCACGTGAAATTGTATTTTTGGTGCTAAGTTAGGAGAGGAATTGTGGAGTTTTCCTCCCCTCTTTGTACACCCTCAACTCTTCAGGCTGATCCAGATGTTCACATTGGGTAGAAGCTGTAATGCAGCAGGTCTTCAGGCACAGACAGAAATACTGAACATCTGCTTCAGCTTTAGCTGAATGAAGTGTACTTCATTTCCCCCCTAAGACTGGTAAATAGTTTTTGCTCTGCCTTTCATAATCTTTTTTTGGACAAAGCAGTGCATATGAAATTCTCTTACTCTTTTCTTCCTTGAACATATCCTCTTAACTTGCTCAGATGCCTAATTATAGACTGGGACACTGTTGGTGTTCTGTCTTTACAAAAACATCCTTGAGGCTTCCCACCCAATTGGCTCTGAAGTTATTGGGGGAAGGCTTTGCTGTTATTGGGAAAGAAGTGGATCTTTATCCTTGGAGGACAGTGAGTCAGAGGGAAGGGTGATTAGAGGGCACTGCTGATAACACCAGGTGGGTACCAGGAACAGGGCGCGCTGCATTGCGGGGTTCATAGGTTTTGGGTTGCCTAAAGGGTTTTTTTACAGGCATGAACCAGACAAGAGAAGAGTTTTTCCTTGGACATCTCATCATCTGCCTGCTGGAGGAGGTGTGTCACACAGCACATGGTCCTGAGGAGCCTGTTATGGGAGGGGAATAAAGCACACCAATCCTGTTAACCAGAAAGGAGCTGTTGGTCTGGGCCTCCCGCTCAGCTCTGAGGCTGACAGACAGATGTAAAAGATTTTTACCTCTTTTACAGGCTGGTGAGTGCTCCCAGATAGGGGCTGGTGTCGTCAGTAGTTGGTTGAGAGGAGCTGCTGCACACCAGCAGCATCACTGGGTTTGTGCCTGTGCTGTGGCCTGGGAAGAGAATGAACAACCATATTCTGGTTTAATGAAGGAAGTTTAACTGTTGAGAGAAAAACCCACCCTGCTGTAGTGGTTCTGTTGTTCTTGGTAGAGTTGAGGGGGTATTTTTAAAGGTGACAGTAACAAATCACATTAAACATGGATTTTTTTTATTTTTTTTTCATTCTTCCTTATTCATTAAATATGTGTCAAATCCTGATTTCCAAGGGTTGTTGTGATATTTGACTGCGTGGAAGTCAAAGGCATTTCTCTGTTGAAGTGGATAAAGATTTCTTCCATCAAAACCAGGGCTGGAAGCTTTCAACTGAATGTTTTAGGGCATCTGAAGCCTCAAAGTACCAGGATTTGTACTGAATTTGGATCCCCAGAGCATCATTCCTGTGGCAGAGGGACAGGACGGGGTGTGCTGGTTCTCCTGCTCCTCACCTCTGCCGTGGTCTCGCTGGAGCTCCCGGCTCCACCCCGACTCCTGTAACCAGATCGACGTCATACAGCACTTCCTCAGGAAAATGACTTAATGTCTGCAGGAGCAGGACCTGGGAGAACTTCAGACTTCCAAAAATCATGATCTCATACTCCTCACTCCCGCACTCCATGGGCTGCCAGCCCCAGGGGGGCTTCAGGTCCCTGGATGCCCTCTTGGCCAAGGTTGGAGTGTCCCCAGGTGGTGCCTGGAGCAAGGAACTGGGGCTGGAGAGAGGGAGAAGGTTCTCCTGGGGGTGGGAGTCACTCCTTGGGTACCCAGGGGCTGGAGGGGAAAAAATGTCCATGGAGCACATCTCCTGCCTTAGGACTTGGTACTGGTGCAGCTCAGGGTCTAAAGGCTTCTCCTGGAGATGCAGAGGTCTTTATACCTGTGCATGTGTCATTTATAGCTGGAGATCCAGATCCCAGGGGGATCTGCTCTACCTCTTCCCCCTGTATCTCCCTTCCCACCACATTTACACCCTCGGAGGAGCCTCAGAAGAGGCAGTGGGAGAGGTTCATTCAATGAAGTGCAGTTAATAGTGTTTCTTTCCTCCCTAACAACCTTATTTCAGGCAGAGGAATCTCCATCCTCGTTTTCCAGGTGCACTGAGGAGTTGCACTGTCAGGCGCTCCATGCTAGAGCTGTTGCACTGGGCTCTTGTTGGACATGGTGCTTCTGAGACAGCAGCCCCTGGGAAGGGGTTGGAAGTGCTGCTCTGAGGGATGCAAAAGCCTCATCCCTTGTTCGGGTGACAGGCGAGCTGGTTGGTAAAGCCCTCCTTCCCCCGGGGCAGGGCGTGCTCGCAGAATCCCGCCCGCTCGGGCAGTTCGGAGCTAAGGGGGGGATCCGAGCACGATGGGCGGGCTGGGTGGGAGGGAGGGTGTCCCGGCAGCCTGCTGGAATTGTTTTGCTCTCCCGACAGGCGATGCCAGCTCGGCCGCAGACACGGGAGCAGGGAGCAGAAGGGCCTTATAAGGAAGCAAAACGAGGCTCAGCCATTCCGAGGGCCGGCGGGACCTGCCGGGGCCGTGTCTCAGCGCGGGGACCGCGGAACCAGAGTCCAGTACCTTGGGAAAGCCATCGAGTCCCAGCTGTGCCCGACCCCCACCCTGTCCCCAGCACAGAGCACTGAGAGCCACCTCCAGGGATGGGCACTCCAAACCTCCCTGAGCATCCTTTCCATGGAGGAATTCCTCCTGATGCCCAACCTGAGCCTCCCCTGGCCCAGCCTGAGGCCATTCCCTCTCTTCCTGTCCCTGTTCCCCCCTGGCCGTCCCCTCCTGGCAGGGAGTTGTGCAGAGCCAGAAGGGCCCCCTGAACCTCCTTTTCTCCAGGCTGAGCCCCTTTCCCAGCTCCCTCAGCCTCTCCTGGGGCTCCAGCCCCTTCCCCAGCTCCGTTCCCTGCCCTGGACATGCTCCAGCCCCTGCAGGTCTCTCTTGTCAGGAGGGTCCCAGAGCTGCCCCCCCTCACTGGAGGTGCCCCAGCACAGCCCAGGGCCTTTGGCCTCTTGCTCACCTGGGCCCACCTGGGGTCATGTCCAGCCTCTGGCACCCTCACCCCCAGGACCTTTTCCAGCATTCCAGCCACTGTGCCCCAGCCTGGAGCGCTGCCTGATTCTCCCTGTCTGGGGAATGTGGTGTGCATGAGGTGCGGGTGCTCCTGCCCAGGTGGGGCCAAAGGATGAGCACGAGGGCACGGCCACTGCCAGGGCCAACCCAGGGGCAGAGAGGAGGAGGGAGCTGCAAAGCCAGCGGTGGAAAGGCATCTGAGATTTTGGAGATGGCTTTTCCACATCCTTCCTCCCACAATGGGTGGGATCCATGTGCAGCAGCCAAACATCCCATCCCACGAGGGGACCAGGGCTGTGATGCTGGGGAAGATAAGCCATCCTGCCTGGGTGCTAAGCATCACCCCCAAAAACTGAGCATATCCCCAGGAGCAGAACATCCCGCCTTGGGGCCGGGCATCCCCTTGGATGTGCACCTCCTTCCCCTGGTGATCTCAGCTGAGCATCCTCTCTCGGGGCTGAGCAGCCCCCTGGCACGGAGCCCTGCAGCCTAACGCAAATCCCTCATCTCCCTGTGGCCTCATCCCCGGCTCCTTGTCCCTCGCTGTGCCCGTCCCCAGGAGCATCCCCGGAGCCGCAGCTCCCCAGCCTCCCGGCACGTCCCGGCGTTGTTTATTCCTCCCGTCCCGCCGCGTCGCTTCACCCCAGCGCTTCCTGGGCTGGTGTCTGAAAATAGATATTTTTAACCTTTTAAAAATAGAAAGTCTCGCAGAACAGCAGCTCCTGTTTTTCCATTCCCTTCTCATTTCATCTCAGGGCGACGGAACCCGAGCCGAGCCACGCCGGGGGTGGCGTGAAGGCGGCCCCGTAAACAGGCTCCTGCAAAAGGGGCACTGGGGAAAACACACGTGTGCCTTGAGAACGAAAAGAAAGGGAAGAAAGAGAAGGAAAGAAAAAAAAAAGCGACTAGAAAGGCCGGCCACTTTTCGCACGGAGCCTTATTTGGTATGTTCATGAAAAGTTATATCTTCACACTGTAAAAAATGCCACTTATTACTCATGCTTTACTAGGTAAGTGTATTTTCCTTGGCAGCAAGTGCTCTGGGGTTTTTTTCTCACTTCACTACTCCCGTACAAACTATTTCGAAGGTTTCATTAGTTTCTCCATCAGAACTGGCGCTGCTGCCGCTGTCTGAGGCTGTTAAAGCGAGACACAGCCGCTGTTTGTTCGGGACGTTCTCGGCCCGACCTGCGGGGCTGTAAAACCCCAGCTCGGCTGTGCGGGGCTCACAGGGCGCCCTTTCAGCCCCGTCCCCGCTGTCACCGTGCGGGTGTCGCTGAGGACACCGCCCTGTGCCGTGTCACGGAGCGGGGCTGCCACCCCGTCCGTGCTCCCCTCCTCGCAGGTGTCACCCCGTCCCCTTGGAGCGCATCGATGTCACCCTTTCTTCACGACCGCTGTGGAAAGGGGGGTGTCACCCTGTCCTGTTGTTGCCGCAGGCGATGTCGCGATGTCCCTGCACCCCTCGTAGCCCGGAGTGGGGACAGCGAGCGGTGGCACAGCCCCGTGCCCGTCCTGGCGGCCACCACCGCCCCCGGGCCGCCTGGCAGCGCTTCCCAGCCGCTCTAAAAGCCAGCTTTGTGTTTTACAGCCAGGCCCTCGCTTGGCACACGATTTTAATTAGAGTCTGGTTACACGGCTCGGCAGATGTGGAATGTATTTCTTAGCCCAGGTGGAATAAATCTATTGCCATAAAAACCAACCCCCCCCTGTTATTAAATTCTCCCTTCTAAATAGCCCAGTATTGAGATGCACAGCCCCCCGCCCCCCCCCCCCCCCCCCCGCTCCCCCTCAATGCAAACCCTTTTCTAAGTGCTTAATGACCTTTAATTTTATTATATTCCCTGCCCGTATGGAACCGGCTTCTGGTCCTGGCACAGGTTCCCGGCTACCGGCCCCTGTGCAAGGGGTGCAGGGACTGGCCAGCCCCATGGCCGGGGAGTTCGGGGCTGTCCTTTGCTGAGCAGCAAAGCTTAGCTCAGGGACCGTGGTGTGGTCCCCGGTGGGACGTGCCCACAGTCCCCAGGGACAGGGCCGACAGTCCCGTGCCCACAGTGCCGACAGGGACGTGCCCGGGGACTGGTCCCCGCAGTTTGGGGAGCTGCTGTGGGGGCAGCCCAGGGACAGCCCTGCCCTTGGCAGGGTCCCTTGATGTCCCAGGAGATGCGCAGAGGGTCTGGCTCGGTGCCAAGGCCCGAGGCGACGGGGTGACATCGCCGGGATGTCACCAGAGCTCCAGCCCTCGCTGGAAAGGGGCTAAACGAGGGGCCCGACCCAGCCGGGGCTGGGGCACTGCACCCCTTTCCCCAGGGAATTCCGCAGGGTGCAGCCCGAGGAAGGCGAGCCTGCTCACCTACACTTCCTTCCATCAGTCTGAGCAGCGCCTGGACCAGTGGTTGGCAACTTCAAAACTCACTACAGCAGGAAAAAAACACCCAGGAGGCAGCATCTGCTTCCCAAGATCCCATCGCTCCCAGCAGGGACCGCGGGCTGGAGAAGGGAGCAGACTCTGCCCTGCTGGCACTGAAGCAAGGACTGGAGCCCAGGTCAAACCTGGAGAGCTTTGTGACCCATCACAACCCTCTGTTGAGCCTCTCAAAAAGCTCCAGAAACAAAAACTGAAACAATCAAGGAGAGGGGGAAAAAGAGGAGGACATGGGACAGGAGCATGCACGGAATCCATCCATAGGATCACTGGGATGTCATTTCCCACAAGTCTTCCAGGGACATCCCCCCCTGCACCATTCCTAACCACGATGTTTGAAGAACAAAATCCCAGGGATTTTTGCTTGCAAGAGGTTCCTCCTCCCTCCCTGTACCTTGGGGAAAGGGAATAAGACCACAGGCCCTGCAAGCAGCAGAGCCTGAGCCCTCCCCACCAATTCCCAGCTGGGAGACTTGGCTATGGGCTCCCCCAGGACTTTTCCCCCAGCTGGCCTCTCCTCTGGCCCGCTGGCTGGGAATTTGCAACCACTTCTGTGCCAAGGAGCTGCAGATGACGTTATCCCTCCTCCCCAGACCAGGTGTGGGGAGCACGGCTGCTCCCGGGAGTGCAGAGTGCCGGGGGATGAGGGACCATCCCCACCACGGACAGTGACCCCCAGGCTTGGGGAGAGCATCACCCAAGGCTTGTCTTGGAGCCCCGTGCAGGGATCAGGCTACTCTGCTGCTGGAATCTCCAGGGGAAAGAGCCAGAGCTGAGCTATGTCCCACCTCTCAGCATTCCTGCACGTGCAACCCACCATCTGTTTGTCCCAGGAGACAGCAACAAATCCCTTGGGGTGAGCCCGCAGCCAAGGCAACCCAGCCATACCCATCCCAACCTGCACATGTGCTGCCTGCCCAAGGAAGAGAGGGAAAGCCCAGCTTTTGTGTCAGGGGAAAATGATCTCACAGAGGAAATGACCAACTAGAAAGGGTTAAAGTGCCGTTTCAAAGGCAAAACCTTCCTCAAAATCCTTTTGGATTAATTAGGGTTAACCCTGGCCTTGCCAACCTGAAGGACAAAATTCCTCAGATACCAGTGTGTCCCAGTTTGCATCAGAGCTGCTCAGACCTGCAGGGCAAGAGGTTCCCAAAGGTACCAAATGCCTTTTTGGGCATCATGGTCAGCTTTGGGCCAGCATTTGGTGGGGCTGATCCAGAAATGCAACACTTTCTTATTAGCAGGTCAACACCATCTGGAGTGCTTGTCCTGGGAATTTTGGGAGTCTGTCCCAGGCTGGGAGTTGCTTAGATGAAGGGCCAGATTATATTAATCTCTATTATTATAATCTCTAAATTATATTAATCTCTAATCTACCTTCTTTTGTTCCTTTTGGTGATTCACCTTCAGCTCCAAGGGCCAATAATCCATCCTGGGAGGGCAGCAAAGCACTTCGCAGTTTTTCCTGGAAGTCTTTTGGCCCAGGTGGTGACACTGACACCATGCCACGCCCGTGGGCACGTTTTGAAAGCCTCCATCCCTTGTGGAACTTCCAGGTCTTCCTGACCTCCAGGGAAAGGTCGTGGAGGGAAGGACAATGTGCAGCTCTGCTCTGTGTCTGTCCGGGGCCATTCCAGATTCCCTCTCTCCTCTCGGGAGGAGCCCACACCGGTGTCTGCGTAACTTTCTTGGGACGTGCTAAAAGCAGCTTGGAAGGGGATCAATATTTCCATTAATTTTTCAGTGCTGATCTTCCTGCCACAGAACAGGAGCCGGAAGCCTGACAGGGTCTGGAGGAGCCCCTGTGGGTCCCTCTGCAGCCCCATGCCAAATCCTGCTTGCAAACTTCTCCCTCAGGCAGTCCTCAGTGAGCAAAACTCCCCTTTCCCAGGTTTTCCTGTGAAAACTGTGGTCTGCAGCACTCAGCACCAAGCTAAAAGCAAATGTAGAGACAGATAGGGTAAAAAAAAAAATTCAAACCCCTAAATTGGGCCTGTTTGGATGGACTCTGACATTGCAGGTGGTGATGGGAAGGCACTTGCCTTTATTTCCCATCTAGAAAGTTTTCTTGGAGTCCTGCCTGTCCATCCCTCTTTGGACCTGTGGGTTTAATACCTTGTGCTTCCCCTTGCCTGGAGGCTGGAGGCTGGATTGCTGAGGTTATCCTGGAGTTTATCCCTGCGTGGGGCTCTGTTCCAGGGACGTGTATGTGTGTTTGTGTGGGGGGAGTGTGTGTGTGTGTGTGTGTGTGTGTGTCTGTTTGGGGGTCTGGTGCCACAGGGCACAGCCAGTGGCTGGGGAAACTGGCAGTCCTCACCTCACCCACTCAAACTCAGCCCCTAGAGCTGGAAGATGTGCACCTAGAGCAGGGTGCAACTCATGTGGCCAAGCTGTTTTTCTAACCCTGCTCCTTCCAGGGCCACCACCTTCCACTTGGGGACCCCAGTCTCAGAGGAGCTGGGCTGGGTTGATGTTTGCTCTGCAGCCCCTGTCCCTGTGTCTGATGGGTCCATCCGGAGGATTTGCATTGTCTGTGCAGCTGGGAGGCAAAAAGAGGTGTCTGGGCCAAGCAATCCTTCTGACTTCATTTTCAACTGCTTGCAAAGCCCCTGATCAGACGACCCAGATGGTGCTAAATGGCCATGAAGAACCATTAGACAGTGGGTTATTGTCGTGCTCGTTGAGTTAGATAATTGTGATGGGCCTGAACTAATTAATTTGTGCCCCAAAAAGTAGCACTGAATCATGGTCTTTTGGCAACACTGGTGAGAAGGACTTGTAAGCAGTTTCCTTTGGATTTATCCAGCCTGTACAAACGGGGATCTCTGCCGGAGCCACACACTTCCATGGCCAAAACACAGGAGAGTAAGAAAAACCACCCAGGTGGTCAGTAGGAGGCAGGAAAAGTGGATCCCTCCCTCATCCCACAGAGCAGGTTTGTGCCTACCTCCCCTCTGGAATGTCCACATTTGGGAATGGGCAAAGGCCAGGCATCCTGCTGGGGGAAAGGGCCTCTGGGGCTGCGTTCGTGCCACGCCGGTCACATTCCCTCCATCCCTCCTCTGGATGGCTCCAGCTGCGATCTCCAAGGATTTCCCCGTTTTTCTCATCACCCCTTTCTCAGCACCCATCTTCCAGGAAGCCAGGGGCTTTTTCCAGTGTCCAGATAGTCCTGACTTGCTGGCAAAGCTTCTCTCTGCAGGGATTTCTTTGTTTCCTGATCCTGGGGGTGTCAAACTTTGACAAAGCTGGAGACAGGCAAATGTGATCCCATTTCCCCAGCAGAGCTTGGACAACCTGCCAGATTAGGTACATCCTGAGCTGCTCCCGCATCCAAAAAGGTGAAGGAACGGGAGAAAGGAGTGATTACAGACACATTTCTATGTGAGAAGAGACAGGAAATATTACGACTGTTTAGTCTGGAGAGGAGACAGGTCTGTGGTGGCATGAGAACAGCCTGTGAGCCCTGCAGCATCGACAATCCTCTGGTTTCTCCATTTCTCATCCTGAAAAAAGAAAAGGATGTGCAGAAGAGAGTGGATGTGGAGGAAACGTTCGCCCAGCAAGGTACATGTGTCTCTATGCAGAGCTTTTAAGAGAAATCCTATCCTTTTGGGGAGAAATCCCTCCCTTTGACTGGGGGAAGGTGATATTAGAACACACAACCCAATTCACTGGGAGATGCCTAAAAATTGGAACCATCTCCAGGGCTGTGGGCTCCATACAGGATATTTGGAGCAACAGCAAACCCTCTTGTGTGTGGCATGGCACCGGTGACACAGGGACACCCCAGGCTGAGCAGTACCCATCACCAGCACCAGCTCTCCCCCATCCCTGTGGGGAGCAGGACTCTGGAGAACACAGCCAGGAGGTGTTGGCTTCCCCACAGGACAGGGGGTGCACACGGAGGTGAAAGTGGATATTCTGCGTGACCAAAAACCCAATGAAATGGAAAACAGCAGAGGCCAAGGAAGTTGAGTATAGCTGGCAATTATGGAGACATATAGTTTGGAGAAGTGTTTTGACTAACCTGATAATACAGCATGAAATAGCACGACTCTGACGTAAAAAAGACCTACGACCCCAGAGGTAGAGCCAAAATTTTGATGGTGACTTGTGATCCGTCCCAGAGCACACAGCCACGGGCTAATTCTGACTGGATGGGACCCCAGGAGGTCCTTGCTCCAACCTCTGTCTCCAAGCAGGGGTAACTTTGAAGTTACATCAGGTTGTTCAGGGTTGTGTCTGGGAGAAGGCTGGGTTTCTCCAAGGATGGGATGCCCCTCTCTTCCTTGGTCCCAGTTCCAGCATTTCTGAAGGGGAAAACGTTTTTGGCATCTCTTCCAGCTGAAGCAGGTCCATCCAGTCCCTTCCTGCCTGGTACTAGGGACCCAAACCGGTGCCCAGATGCTCTCTGCAGAGACCAAAGGTGTCTCAGCACAAGCTGGACCAGCCATGAGAGACCTGGTGCACTTACTGTGCTCCAAACAGGTCACGGCAGGAGGACAGAGCATTGCAGGAGTGCTGGCAGGACACACAGGTCCCAGAGAAGCAGCAGCAGGAGCTCTGAGTCCTGCAGAAGCAGCAGCAGTGGAATCACAACATCTCCCTGGGGACTGGGAAGTGACACAGCAACGCCCCAGGCAGGGATTGCTGAAACTGATACTCTGAACAGACTGAAATTCCCTCAGTGTCACTTCAGCCCTCGTGCATGAGCCCTTCTTGCAGGGCTGATGTCCCTCAGTCTGGGCTGATGCCTGAGGCTATGCCAGGCTCTCTCAGACAGCACATTTGATGTCGATGTCACACAGGCTGGATTTGGGTGTTTGCTGGGAGTTTTTTCCTCTCAGGACATCAGGCTGCCTCCAGGGGACAGCATCAAGACCCTTGATGCTCCTCCAGCTTGGTGGTGACTTTCTGCTCATGGTTTTACCCACATCAGCAAAGGCCCAAGCTGGCTGAGGCACCTGATGCCCTGTGGCTGTTCAGGAGGAGCCTGTCCAGAGCAGGGGGCATCAGCCAGGTTGTGCAGAGAGGTGGAGAGCTCAGTTTTTTCCTAAAACCATCCATCATTTGACTTACCACAGAATCACTGAAGTTGGAAAGAACCTTTAAGATCAATGAGTCCAAACGTGCAGCCAGCACTGCCAAGGCTACCACTGGCCTGTGTCCCCAAGTGCCACATCCACATGGCTTTTAAATCTCTCCAGGAATGGGGACTCCACCACTGGCCGGGGCATCTGTGCTACAGCTGGGCAACCTTTTAGGGGAAGAAATTTCCCCCAACATCCAACCTGAACCTCCCCTAGCACAGCTTAAGGGCACAGCTTAAGGCACAGCTTTTCTTTGTCCTGTCTCTTGTCTTCTGGGAGCAGAGCCCGACCCCACCTGGCTGCCCCCTCCTGTCAGGGGGTTGGAGAGGCTGAAAAGCTCTTTTCCAACCCAAACAATCCCACCATCTCTTCAGCCACAAGCTGAGGTTGCTCCTCGCTCACAGATGTGCGAAGGCAGCCTGCGCTGGGAGGGATGGAAGGTGCCAGGGCACGGTGTGAGCTCTGCCCCCGAATCAACCCCGTGTTCCCAGCTCGGGGTCTCTCCGGGCTGATGCCTGCGCAGGGACGGACGCAGGGAGCAGGAGCAGGGCGAGGAAGGCGATGCCACCGACGGCGAAGCGCTGCCTCCTGCCCCGGGGCTGCTGATCCCATTAAAAGGGTTAATCCCGGCCGTGCCCCTCGGGGAGGGCTGGCTCCTGGCGAGGCTGGCCAGCGCTGACAGCCCTCGGGGATTGCTGGCTGCCCACAGCTCCGTCCAGCCTGTCCCTGAGCCCCGGCACAGCCCCGCGTCCCCGGAGCCTCGGCACCGCGGTCCCTCACAGCCCTGGGACACCGCTGACACCGGCGAGCCGAGGGGAAGCTTTTCCCATGTGCCATCCCTCTGCTCTGGGACAGGCCAGCAGAGCTGAGGGTGCCAGGGGAGCGTGGAAGAGCCACATCACACGAAGGGCATTTTTGGAGAGCAGGGTGAGGCAGCTCTGCGGTCACTTGAGACCCGTGGTGCTCTCTAGGAGTGCAATGTGCCACACTCTGGGCTGGGATCACTCAGGGCCACCACATCCATAGAATGAGGATGACTGAATTGCCCTCTGGTCCCATCCAGCCCAACCATTCTCCCAGCCCTGCCAAGGTCACCTCTATCCCATGTCTCCAAGTGCCCCATCCACACAGCTTTAAATCCACCCAGGGATGGGTGGAGCAGCTGTCCCAGGGCTGGACAACCTTTTGGGGAAGGAATATCCCCTAACAGCCAACCTGAACCTCCTCGGGTGCCTTGTTCCCTGGGAGAAGAGCCCGATCCCATGTGGGTCCCTCTGTTACTGCTCACCAAGGGGCTTCTCCTGGCCCCGGAGCATCCAGCAGCATCCAGCACCCCCCTGGACATGGCAGAGGGGTTTTGTGTGTAAGGCACTCAGCTGGGTTGCACCCAAGAGGTCTGGCTGTGTCTGGGCTTAGTGTCCACGGTCCCAGGAGAGCCTGTATGGGCTCAGCACCCTGCAGATACTTGCAGGAAACCTCAGCCAGACCAGGCAGTGCAGAATTCCTGCTGATTTCCTTCCAGCTTTTCTACAAACCCACCGGGGCAGCTTCATTCCAACGCCTCCACTTCTGGTAAATGAGCACAAATTGGCCCTTGGCTCAGCTCCAATTAGATCACACAAGGGCCAGCTAATTAGGCTGACAAGTGAGGGGTCAGGCTGTGCCCGAGGACTGGCAGCATCCTCCCTGCCCGCATGCAGCTACAGCCATGCAGGTGGCTGTGGGGCAGGGAGGTGGCTTGGCCCCTCTCCCTTCTCCTCACTCCATGGGGAGCCCCCCTAATGCCCAAACCTCACTGGGACTTTCTCCTGGATGAACTTAGGCAGCTCAGCCCCGTTGTGTGGCCCTGGTGAGCAGTGCCAGCTCAGGGCCCAAGCCCCAAGCTCTGTTTTCAGCCCAGAGCCGTGAGCAGACCACAAGCAGATGGGAAGGGGTGATCCCTTACGGATGAGCAAAGCATCTGCGGGATGTCTCTGCATCCCAGCCCTGAGGATGTTGCCTGAGTGAGTGCAAGCGAACCAGACCCCACCAGGGTTCCTGAGCTTTAACACAGACCCTACAGGGAAAGGAGAAACCAGTACAGGAAGCTGAATCAAGAAGACTTTTAATCAGATTTGTCAGACAGAGTTGGATCTCCAAATAAATAGATGTATCAAAACAGTAAAACAAGAATCCAGGGATAAATATATGTACCAAAACAACCTGAAAATCCCCCAAAGCTGTTTCCAAACAAGGGGGAAGGTGATGCTGCTGCACGCCCTCCTCCCCGTGCTGCAGAAACGATCCTGTTTGCCCTTTGGGAGATGCGCCTCCTGTGAATACAGCCCCATAGATATTATATAGGATAGATATAAATATATAGCACAATAAATGCTGAGTAGCGACCTTAGTGCAGTGTTCAGGGTCTCAGACCCTGCCAGCAGGTGGGTCCTCCCAAAACCTACATTTTCAAGTGACCTGCAAAGAAGGGAAAAGAATCGTCCCAGCTGGAAGAGAGGAGATTTTTCAAAAAACACCCCTTGGAGGGCACCCAGCCAAAGAAACCCCTTTGCAGATCCCAGGGGCTCCAAGGAAGGAATGAGAGATGATTTCTCTTTCTTTGCAGGTCATCTTTCCACCAGCAGCTGGCAGGAAGCAGAACAGTGGTGTTCCACTTTGCTGCGCACTCCTGATGCTCCTCAGGAACACTGGGGTGTCCAGGATGGATCCCACCTCCTTGTGTTGCACCAGGTCTCACCCCTCCGCCGTCTCTCCCTCCTCCCTCTGCTCATCCAACATCTTTGGGATAGTGGGAGGTGGTGGCCAGCCTCCTGCACTGTCCTGCTGGAGAGAGGTGCCTACACGACTGTGGCTCTGACGCCGATGGATTGGGATCGTTCTCTGGAGTTGCTGGAATTTCCACTAGTGTAACCTGTATTGCAGTGCCAGTCTATTTAATAATGCAGCTCTGGAGTTCATATATATGTGTATGTGTGTCTGTGTGTAGATAAATCAATAGTTAGAGGAAAGTTCTTTGCTTTACAAGCTCTTTGTTTCCTTCTCTGGGCTTTCTGTCATCCTCAGCTCAGATGTCTGGGCTCGGAAGATGTTCCAGTGACCTGGATGAGCAAAGACAGACGTGTTAGCAGCAGCCTTGGAGCAGGAAAGCATGAGGATTCTCCTGTGTGTAGCACCCTGGGCACTGGAGGATGCCCAAGGACCTCTCTGCAGGAGAGGTCTGCCCGCAACACTGGCCGTGCTCACAGCAGCTCATCCATCATCCCAGCTCCAGGTTTGTAATCTTGTGGTTAAAATGGTGCTTGGAGGGGCTCTTACTCTTGCAGTGCAATTAATGTCACAATCAATGGCACTCCCATGGCTTTTTCAGGAAAACACTTGCACAGCCTGAAAAGAAAAGGGGCTCAGACTGACACAGGGATAAATCTCCCTCTCCACCTCTTTAAAGGGTGCTTTGACATGTTGTTAGGTCCATGTCCTCCCCAGCGTGTCTGAGATTTGGGCTGACTTTCTGCCTCTGAGGGGAAGAAGCATTATGCTTATCTTCTGTCTCAATCTCAGAAAGCCAAAATTTCAGTTTCATGGGCAATGGACAAGTATGGTTCTCTCCTCCCTTCTGTCAGCCCCACTTGTTTGGGGTGGGTTGCTCAAAACCCCCCATTTCTATTCAATTTTTTACTGCTGCCTCAGCCTTGGGTCTTCATTCAGTAGCCTATGGTAGGAGGAAATCCTGCAGCAGAAGAAGGAGGAGGAGGAATCCCTCTGAATCCCCCAAGGAGCTGCAGACTCCCAGCAAATCAAACGTTGAGCTGCAAAGCCCCCCCCACCCCAAACCAGGACAAAGTGTCCCAATCCCTCTCCTTGCTCCCCAGAAAATCCCTGGTGTGCAGGAGGTGGCTGGAGGTGCTTTCCCTCCAGGTGTTCTCTTTCCTCAGTGCAATCCCAGCAAGCATTATGCAGCCCCAATGTCAGTGCTCCAGGGGTGGAGGGAATATTTTCTAGCTGAATTAATCTTCTGCTGTGAAGAAATCATCAGTCAGAGCTTTCCTAGAACTTGCAGCTGCAGCAGTGGGATGGTTTCACAACAGGGTTATCTGTCAGGGAAAACTAAGGCAAGAAGAAGGAGGCACATACCAGAGACTCCACCAGGGTGTGAAGCCGAGCCTGGGACTGCAAAATCCCCCCAGGTTTGGTCAAAAGATGCTGTCTTAAATGAATTGGGGGTGAAAATAGCCCCCAGCATGCCTGGGAGTGCTGCTGTGCATGGGCAGCAGCGCTGCTCCGAGAGCCCCCGCAGCCCATGGGGGCTGAGCACTGTTGGCATGGCTCTGATCCCAACCTGCCCCACTAAACTCCAGCCCAGCCCGGCCAGGAGTCATCCAGCAGGAAACAGCGTGGAAACTTCGCTCCACACAGGCACTCCCAGCATGTGCACCGGCGTTCCTGCTCTTTGTCATGCTTACCGGACCATCCAGAATGCTTCTTAAAAAATATTTCAACAGTTTCTTTTTTTTATAATCCCTTGCACCATTTTTTCCCCCCCTCCCCACATGCTCCCAGGAGCATCAGATGGATTAGATATAAAAATCAAACGGTTTTACGGGCTCTGGAGAGACAAAACCTCTGGATTTCACAAGAGTGCATCCACTTTTAGAAAGCTGGCTGCCCTTTCCAATACCATAAAGTGAAAATGTGGCTGTTAACCAGGAGTGTTGCGTATGGGCCTGAAGACAGGTCAGCCCCAGCCCAGCTACACTTGCACAAGTGTTTTCCCTACGGTTCAGCTCCCCACGCCATGCTGGGATTTACACAGCCTTTTTGGAAGAGCAGGAAATCAGGAGGTGGTTTGGGGCGGGGAGTGCTGGAGGAGTGAGGAAATGGGATTTTTCTCTCCCTACCTTCGTTTGTCCTAGTGATCAGCCTGAAGTTTTGTGCTTCTTGCTTGAATTCCTGTTTGCTGATCTTCTTGGTCTGGATCAGATGGAATATTCCTGCAGAGGGGGACACAGGGCATCAGTTTCTGCAGTGCCCAGTTCGAGGCTCACACAGGTTTGGATTCTCTGTCCCCTTCTGTCTGCCCCGGGGTCCTGGTTTGGTGCAGGACCTGCTGCCAGAGCCTGGTGGGAGCTGGGAATGAATCCAGGGCTGGCCAAGGCCAGGAGACATCTCATTTAAGCATCAGATTAGATATTAGGAGGAAATTCTTCCCTGTGAGGGTGGCAAGGCCCTGGCCAGGTTGCCCAGAGAAGCTGTGCCCAGAGAAGCCCTGAAAGTGTTCAAGGCGAGGCTGAAGCAACCTGGTCTAGTGGAAGGAGTCCTGTCCACAGCAGGGGTGTGGAATGGGGCAGGCTTGAAGCTCCCTTCCAACCCAAACCTTTCTAAAATTCTATGGTTCAATGAAAACACAGTAACTGCTTGTTAAATCAGGATGTTCCACCATGAAGCAGCTGAAAGCAATAGCATTTTGTTGCTCCTGGAAGCATCTTGCCCTGCAGGAATTCCAATCTCCCCTAAAACCATGAAAGAAATAAAGGTGAGAGCAAGGGGATGCTGGGATCCCCGTCCCCTCTGCTCGCTCTGAAACACCTACGTTCCCCGACTGCAGAGACCCCTCCATGCTCAGATGATTTCCTCTCCTGGAAGCAGACAGGGACCAACGTTTTCTATCTCTTCATCAGCAGCGCTGAAATTGCTCCAGGACAGGAAAAAACAGAAGTGACCTCGGCAGAGATGGATATTTCTGCCCCTGCCAGCATTGTCCCCTCAGTAGAGGTGCCTGACTCAGATGTTTGACCCATGCTAACCAGAACCTGCATTTAGCAATGAAAGTGGCCTTCCTGTGGGATTAGGGGTTGTGATATTCCTACTCTCCCACAAAGCATGACAAACCAGGCAGGTATGCCTGGAATATCCTTCCCCACCTCTCACTCAGGCTCCCAGAGCATCCAGCCACTTGCTGCCAGCAGATGTGAGAGGCAACGTGGTCCCCCTTATTTGGTTAAGAGACTTTCCCTGATTCCCAGCAGCAATTACACATACAAAGAGTATGTAATGAAGGGGAACTGCCTCACAATCCAGATCAATGAGATGTTATCAACTGTGGAAAATTAGTACAGGAAGTCAACAGCATAGCGAGAAATAGATGGATACTTGGACCATTAATTAGTCCTTTCAGGGGGCTGGGTAAGGAGGTCCTACCAGTAACAAAGAAGATACCGGATGGAGATAATAAAACTGTTATTGACGCAAGAAAAGCACAAGTGTTCAATAAATTCTTCTGCTCTATACTTAGAAAGGAGCAGGAGGGTGTGCTTACAGTCCCTGGGGCTGATGAAGCACTTTCCAGCACATTAGTAACCAAGAGGATATTTTAAACAAGACCTACAAGAGATAAACATCTTTTAATCATCCGGCCTAGATAATGCTCCCAAGAGCTCTCCGAGAGCTGGCTGAGACCTCTGGCCGCCCGGGATGGTCATTCCTGACACATGCCAGGGTCTGGAGAGCAGAGGAGGAGCGCAGGCCACACTCCAGCGGGAATGAGGATAGCACAAGTTAAGAACAATTTGCCAGTGGAGAGGCAGGATGGATGGAGCTGGCACAGGGCAGTGCCATTTCCTGGCAAGCACATCCCATCTAGCAGGCAGGAGCATTCCTGGCAGCATTTGGAGTGAGCAGATGGAGTGAGCTGCTGGGGCTCTTGGGCACCTACCACCGCTTTTGCTGCTTTAAGGGGGGGTTTGTACAAAAGAGGGGGATGGGCTTCTCAACAGGGCCCATAGCGAGAGGACACCAGGTCAAAAACATCAGAAAGTCAGTTTTCAAAACTGGTGATGTCCAGACCCCTAAAAAGATGGGGAAGCCCTAGGTGAAACTCTTCTGGAGGCCAGTTGTGCGCTACCAGCCAGCCAGGTAAAACTTTTGGCTGGGAGCTGGTGCTGGTTTCTCCTCCCCACTCCTGCTTTGTGGAGGAAACCGTCCTGGCCCAGAAATAGATGAGGCCACGTAGGTATCATGAGCCCATACAAAGGCAGATGGATGAGATCCAGGTGTGACTTGCAGCCTCTTTACTCCACACACGCTGCTCTGTTGGTAGAGTGATGGACCATGGAGAGGTGGAATCCATATGTGAGTGAGCTCATGCTCTTTCCCAATAATAACACTTCACTCTGCCAAGCAAAAGAGCTGTGTTGGCCTCAGGGACAAGGGCCTCCCCTGTCCCTGGCTGGCAGAGCTTGGGAGCTCCATGCAGACGTGAAGCTTTTGGCCTCGGAAGATGCTGAGAAGGTTTGGGTACTGCCCCGTGCCAAGGAGCGAGGGGAGGAAGCGGCGGGGCCCAGACAGCCCGGGCTCAGAGCTGTCCTCAGCTACAAGGTGCCATTGTGAGGGAGGCCCCACTGAGGCGGGGGAACACGGGCAGGGGGGCACCCTGGAGGACGGAAGAAGGCAGGGGCAGGATGGAAACATGGTGGTGACCAGGGCTCCATCTCTGGAGCTAATTTCTCAGACTGCTATCCATGTGTGCCCAGTCTCAGCAGCTGGCTGACGTCTCTCTAGAGAGCGGTGTGAAATGTGGACACGCCAGGAGACCAGAATGGCTCCACATGTCCAGCAGACAGAGGTCGAGGGTCACCGTATCCATAGAAAAGATACAACCAACCTCAAGCGCTCAACTCTTTTGGGGGTCGAGTATGTGCAATGGAAACTCAGGAATGGGGCACTGGGATGCTTCCCTGGGCTGCAGAGAAACAAAGCACAAATACCTACTGGGTGTCTCTGGACTCCTTCTAAGAGCAAAGCTGGAGGTGTGGGGAGAGAGTGAGAAAGATCGATGCCGTTTGACAGCGTATTTGCCGTGCTTTGACCTCTGGAGGACACACCAACAGCAGCATCCAAATCCACCCATCTGAAAAGTGGGCTGGGGACAAGTCATCCCCCTTGTGTGCATCTTTGCGGCAGCTTCCAAGCTGTAGGTGGACTGGGGTGTAAAAAAAGAGCAAAAGCAAAACCACAGAGTGGCCAGAACGATTTTTTGGTTTGTCTTCCATGTGCATTTGTCATGAGAGCAGGAAGGTTTGGAGGAGCAGCTCCAAGGCCCTTGTCTTCCTTGCCTGAGTGCTGTGCCTTCAGATGGCGTTGCATCTTACGGTGAGGTTAGTGGGGCCAAAAGTGGTTTCCAGCCCCTGGTCTGCATGGAATGCAGAGAAAGAGTGTGAAGTGGGGGAGTCAGAAAAGCCAGCCTGCTGTCAGCAGGTTTTGATTCACCACACAAGGGGTGGAGCACCTCGAGAAGAGCCAGAAAAATTGAACAAAGCTTGGAAAGCGTCAGGTTTCCACACACACCTCCTGCTCTGCTGGCTGCTTTCATAATGGTGCTCACCTTTAATCAGCTTCCAGTTGTAGATTTCCACCTCTTCTGCCAGCTCCTTCTCGATTGCCATGGTCCTGAGGATCTCCTTGGAGGCCTCCGAGCGTGGCGGCACGAACGTGTACACCAGGACACGGCTGGGGCTCCTGCTGCACCGGGGGGTGGCGAGTCCATCTGTGGGTTTGACTCTGGTTTCTGAGCAGAAACAAGGATAGAGTTCATCAGATGGGGGCAGGAAGGACCATCTCAGCATTCAGCTCACGGAGAAGGCATCTTGTTGGCTTTGGTGCCACGTGGCACAGCCTTGTCTGTCTCATGATCCCATCCCCAGCTCCAGGACCAGCAGCAATGGAGAGATTAATAAAGGATGTGTGGACCTCCTCATTCTCATGTTTTTCGTTCCCCACCCCTGTCCCCAGCAGCCCCTGCGCCAGCAGGGATGGGGAAAGGGGATTTTGTCCATCTGGATCCCACATATTCTCTGCAGTGACCTTGATGCCACCATGGCCACAAAGCACGGGCTGGATTCCCCACTTCCCATCTCGTTCCTGCTGGGAGAGGAACATCAGGGGAGTAAAGGGATGAGCCCACAGCAGGGGAGCCTGGGCTGTCTGGGAAGTGTGCCCGGCTCAGCCCCACAGGTGGGCACAGCACCAGCCCCAGCACCCTCCCCACATGGGGTGCCACCACAAGGACATCCACACTGGGTCCTACGTGACTTTTTCAGCATTCTTGGTAAAGAAGAGCTGCTAATTTTTCCTTTTTTTCTTTTTTTTTTTTTTTTTTTTTTAATGTATCTGGAGTAATTAAGAATCCCCTGTGGTTTTGGAAGGAGATTTATTGCCTTTGGTTGTGGTCCTTGGAGCGCAGAGGAGCCCAGCTCTGCTGAATTTAGCCTTGTTCTCCCAGTCAGTTTGGATGCTGAAACTTTTTGCACTACTTGAAAGAAAGTTTGGCTATAAATAGATGCCTGGGGTTTATTTTAGTAAGACAGTCACTTTAGGCCTGATTCTTCTCTCCCCCAGGCTTTCTGGGGTGGTCCTGAGCTCTTCTTCTCTGAGAGGGGATGGAAATCCCAGCTTAAAGGGCAGCAAAGCTTTTCAGCAACCAGAGGACAGGCGCTCAGTTCCGCAGTTCAGTGTGAGGCAGAGGGGATGAGCACAGCCCAGCACCCTCACCTGTCCCACTGCAGGGTCAGGGATCAGGTAAACCTCTGTCCCACAGCCTTAAACTGCACCTGCTCCAGGGCATTCACAGAAGCGTGGAGTTGTTAAAGCTGGAAAAGCCCTTTAAGATCATGGAGTCTGTGATTAAAGCTTTGCCTGCACAGCGGGAAAGGAACCCCTGGAATTCCACAGGGATTTAACAACCAAGGAGCTTTCACACCGGAGCCACTCGGTTGCCCACAGCAGCGAGGAGGAGGAGCAGGGACACAGAGGTCGTGGTCACCAGCTCTGCCCACAGCAGTGTCTCCCCATCCAAACAGCACTTCACAGCAATCCCCAGGATCGGGCTCCCTTTAGCAAAACCACTTAGCATTCCTAAGCTACTGGGTACAAAGGAGGAGGATAAGGACAGTCACAGAAAGCACCTGGAAAAAGAACCTGGGCAAAGCCTCCACACGGTGAAGGAAAGAACAAGGATGTAACTTGGCTGAGCAATGGGGGTGTGTGTGTGATCTCTATCTGTGAGAACTGGAAAGTGGGAACAAAATCATTTTGGCTCCATCAGGGTGTTTAATTGGAAAAAAAATGAAGTCTGAACAGCAGACAAGATCCAAGCAGGGAAAGTTGTCAGATTTAAACCAGAGAGACCCACTGGAGTGGGAATGTAAGACTGGAAGGGTTCTGCTCAGTCATTACATCCCATTCCCACCAGGCACCACATCATAAATCCTGCTCATAAACATATCAAAAACCTTATTAAAACAGGCTGAGCTTCTGCCCTTCGCTCCCCTGGGGAGGCCATCTCAGAACCTCTCCACTCAGGGGCTGGAAAACCTTGAAAATCTCAGCTCAAATGACTTTGCAGCCATTCTCAAACATGGCCATGCCCTTTGGATCCATCCTGGGTGGAACCCCTCCACAGAAACCCCTGGAAGATGCGGATCAGAGGGGATCATGCAGAACCTGCACCTGCAGCCAGGCTTAAAGACACCTTTAGTCTCACTAGGGAAGCAGTGGGTGGTCCATCAGCTGAGCATCTCCTGATAAATGTCAGTACAGAGAGGTATCATGCACAAAACATTCTCCAGGGTGAACAGCAGGAGATGTCCCACCCTGCCACAACCTTGCCAGGTCTGTGGCTTAAGGCAAACAGCTTTCCAAAGACCAGGGAGCTGAGAGACCCAAAACACACTGAACTGAAAAGGAAAAGAGGTCTTCTCCACCACGGAATGGCAGAATCATCAAATTTGGAGAAGACTTTTGAGATCATTAAGTCAAACTGTTCCCCCAGCGCTGCCAAGGCACCACTGGCCCACGTCCCCAAGTGCCACAGAGCTTTTAAATGTCTCTGGGGATGGGGACCCACCACTGCCGTGGGCAGAGCTGGACAACCCTTTGGGGGAAGAAATTTTCCGTAACATCCAGTCCAAGCTTCCCCTGGCCCAGCCTGAGGCCGTTCCCTCTCCTCCTGTCCCTGTTCCCTGGGAGCAAAGCCCAACCCCCCCGCTATCCCCTCCTGGCAGGGAGTTGTGCAGAGCCAGAAGGGCCCCCTGAGCCTCCTTTTCTCCAGGCTGAGCCCCTTTCCCAGCTCCCTCAGCCTCTCCTGGAGCTAAAGCCCCTTTCCATGTCCCAGCCCAGTTCTACCTGGACCACCCTAAAACCTGTTCAGCCTCCACTTCCAGAGATGGAGCACTCCAATTCCAACAAACCGTGAGCACCAGAAACAACCACTCTCCTGGGAAGTGTCCTCGCTCCTCCCTTCACACCTACACCTCAGCTGCCACAATTTAACCCTCTGGTTTTTGTCCCACCTGGAGGTTTGGAGAACAGATTGTGTGTCCTCTCCCCTGAAAACACCTTCCATCTGAGCATTCTCAGCGTGTCCTGCCTCAAGTGTCTTTCTCCAGACTTCATCCTCCCAACAAGACGGAACCTTTTGGGGGTCAGGGCATCTTCCTTACCTTGGGAAAGTCCTGCTGCCCTCCAAGAGAAGCCAACCCTTCCATCAGTGCTTGCCCTTCTGAACCTGTCTGGTGTGAATTCTAGCCACCAGCAATCTGAATCCCTACACATCTGTCAGCCTGAGGTTTTAAACCAAGGATAGGGAAGGAAGGGGAAGGCAGCTGCAGGAGCAGGTGGGATCCCACCTACCTGGACATATTTTACAGCATTTCCCATCTACTTTTTCTGGATATTCACACGGATACTCCTTAGGGCATGTGATCTTCTGGCAGTCCTGGACGCCGTCCCTGCACGTGCAGAGGATGCAGGGCAGGAGGCCATAGAGGCGGAAGACGGGATGCCACACTTCCCCATGGGAGTAGGTCTTCCCATTGTAAACACAAGCTGGAGGAGAGAGAAGAGAACAGCTTGTGGAAATAAATCCTCCTCCTCATCTTCGTAAAACCAGTGGAGTCAGTGCCTCAAACGTGGGTACTCCTGCTGTGTGGAGGAACGAGGGCCTCCAGCAGCAGCGGGCACTGGGCTGTCACAGCCACCACACCCAGAAGCTGCCATGGGACAGCGGCACCAGGTGCCAGGAGATGGCTCTGCTGGCTTTGACCACCCTGGTGGGGACAGGGGCAGGTGTGGGCAGGACCTCACCTGCCTCCCAACTCCTGGAAGCCCAGGGTCCCTCCGAGGCTGTCGCAGGAATGAAGCACAGTGAAGAGTGCCACCTGCTGACTCCTCCATGGAAATTTCTGGAGGTTCCAAAATTTCCTCCAGGCCTTCATCTCCAAGGACTGGAAAGAACCCTTCCAAAGGCACAATAGTGGGAGAGCCGCCAAGAGGAGAAAGGACCTGTTCTTCCCCGCTTTGGATCAAGGGGCTTGACTCCTCATCTCACTTTCCCACTCTCACCTCCAGGAGGAACACCTGGGACAGCACTGGGTCTCACCCAGCACTTGCACATAGTTAACAAGGAGGAATATCCTGTCCCTCTGTCCATATGTCCTGGAAGGTCCATATGGATTCTTCCAGGTGAGCTCCTTCCTTCCCAAGTCCCAGAACTCCAAAACATTCCAAGCACCAGTCTTCTTCCAACCCATTTTGGAAAGAGGTAGATTCAAGCAGTCAGGAGACTGTGGGCATGAGAACTGAGATACCTGGTTGAGGATGGCCATGGAAGAGAGGGGAGAAGGACTTGCTGGTGGAAACCTGCCATGGAATCAGATTTCCTGAAGAGTTCCAAGCTCTGGAGAAGCCACTTTAAGCCACATACAGGCTGCCTGGCCTCTGCATCCCTTACCTTTCTTGTGCTTCTCTTTCAAGACGATCTTCACAGTGGTGCCACCTGTTCCTTTGGGTTTGAAGCTTCTAGGAATTAACTCCAAGGAAGAGCTGAGAACAGTGGACACAGTGGCTCCAGGCGGCTTCCTCCCTATCACCTCTCCCAAGCACTGGTCTTGTGAGTGTCTCTGTGGGCAGCCAGAGAAAAGAGGGGATTCAGACTCCAGCAGTTGAGCTGCTCTCACTCCAAAGCATACTGGAAAAAGCCATGCAGTGTCCTTCATGGCTTCCATCAGGAGTGGAAGGGGCAGAGACCACAGGGATAAGCAAAGACCCACAAGCCATATAAATCACAGAAATACTAAGGTTGGAAAATTCCTCTGAGATCTGGAGCCTGACCATTCCCTCAGCGCTGCCAAGGCCACCATGTCCCCAGGTGCCACATCCACATCACCACTGCCCTGCTGGGGAACTGTACCAGTGCTGGACCGACTCTTTGGGAGAAGAAGCTTCCCTAATATCCAACCTGAACCTCCTCTGGCACAGCTTGAGGCCATTCCCTCTCCTCCTGTCCCTGTTCCCTGGGAACAGGGTCTGACCCCAACCCAGTTGTCCCCTCCTGTCAGGGAGTTGTGCAGAGCCAGAAGGGCCCCCTGAGCCTCCTTTTCCCCAGGCTGAGCCCCTTTCCCAGATCCCTCAGCCTCTCCTGGGGCTCCAGTCCCTTCCCCATCTTGCTGCTGCCACCACCCAGGGTGTGCTGAGCAGTCAGTGTCAGTGCCCCACACTGATGTCCTCCTCATGTGGGTCACCCTCGCTGGGGCAGCACCTTTCCCTAGCCAAGCTCAACCCAATGCCCTCAGAGAAGCATGTGAGATCCTACATCCCTAAAACACACAGGGAAAGGGCTGGTCTTTCCTAGATGGGAAAATGAGGACTGGCATCCGTGTGGCTCAGATGGGATCAGAAAGGTGAGGATGGGCCATATCCTGCTCTCTCACCTGGTAGACACCAGGGCAGTCGGCATGGGGCTGCCAGCCAGCAGGACTGAAATGCCAGGAACATCCCAGGAACATCCCAGGCTTCCAAGAGCAGAGTGCTGGGACAAGACACGCAGCACAAAGGGTCCCCTTGTGTCTATTTTGGAGGTTTTATAGGTGGTGGAGCAGTATGGAAAAGGGGCAGAGCCAGAAGCTAAGTGACCTAATCCCACAGACCTGGCATGGGCTGCCCAGCTGCGAAATGTCACTGTGAAGGAACCCTCAGCAGCCAAGGAGTCACTTTTTCCTTGCTGGGGCTGCTGATTCAAACAGCCTGGGGAGGGCAGAGTGGTGGCCAGCTCCAGCACTGCCCTCTTGGTGGGAGGCAGGACACCTTGATGCCCAAGGGGAGAGGAGACACCTTCTCCTGAAGGAAGAACCCTCTCAACAGAGATCTGGGCATCTGACTCGATGGACAAGGGTCAAGCCTGGCTGCTGGTCACCTCTGGGTCTGCTCTGACAATGTCCTTGCAGATGCTGGTCAGCAAGGAGAAATGTCCCAGATTTCAAGCTCCTGCAGGTCTTTTGCTCTTCCAAAGATGTCATAGAATCATAGAATCTGAATAATTCAGGTTGGAAAAATGCTCTGAGGTCATCAAGTGCAACCCTTTACCTGACACTGCCAGCTCCACCGCTAAACCGTGTCCCATGGTGTGGGAGAATAGAAGAGTCTTTCTCTGGTGACCTGAGGTCTCACCTAGGCTGATATCTCTCAGCTAGATTCAATTCCACGGCACAGTTCACCTGCAAGTCAGGTGTCCATGGTTCTGCTGTGTGGACTCCTAGAGCTGCTGGGGGCGATTTCTTTGTAGAGGACATTGTGCAAGGGCATCCTGTGAGCTGTTCAGGGGGCTGTGCTAGAAGCAAGAAGCGGAGTTTTAAAATGCAAATGTCACGTACAACACCTCTGTTTAGCTGCAGTGGTTCCTCTTCCGTGGACTTCTCAAAGGAGCCATCTGCAAGGGAAAAACATGGTCCAGGAATACTGCAGGGCTGAATGGAGGTTCACTCTCTGAGCCTGGAAGCAGCTCTCCTCCATGTGCTGGCCTGCCTGGGAGCCTGGAGAGACAGGAGCTTTGCACATGCAATTCATATCACCCAAGGAAAACCCAAACCCTCAACTTTTGCTTCCTGGTGAAACCAAGAGATAGCAAGTGGCCTGATTTATAGCCCAGGCTTCCAAAATCCTGTAAAGTGGATTGAAATGGCTCCTGCTGTCAGGTGGCAACCAGCTGTAGTCTCCCAGCCCTGCGTCCCAGCCTCATTACCTTTGCAGACCTGGCAGCAGGAATCCGGCACAGTTAAGGGGGAGGAGCACAGCAGCTCGGGGCAGGTCACCAAGCCACAGTAAATCTGGCCTTCCTAGGAGGGCAGGAGGAAAAAAACATTGTCAACATTAGGAAGAGCTCTATGTCCCACATGTAGGGCTCCTAGCACCTCAAACTACAGGTTTACCATAAATCACTGGGAAGAAATTCTTCCCAGTGAGGGTGGGGAGGCCCTGAGAGCCAGAGAAACTGTGGCTGCCCCATCCCTGAAAGTGTCCAAGGCCAGCTTGGGCAGGGCATGGAGTCACCTAGGATAGTGGAAGGTGTCCCTGCCCAGGTGGGACTGAAGGAGTTTTAAGGTCCCTTCCAACCCAAACCATTCCAGGATTTTATGAGTCCATGATCAAAAGCCCCCTGATAGCCCATCTTCCACCACCACCAATCAAAATATCATTGTTGTAGTGATTCAAGCTGAAAACCACAGGTCGAGGCCAGCCTTGACCTTTGTGCATCCCAGTGCTGCCTAACTCAGTGGATTTGCACCAGTTTGTTGCAGGAACAAGTTTTTGTTACTTTGCTAAAGGGTAAAAAAGGATGTTCAGCAGCCAGATGTTGACAGCAAGGTCATCTTCTCCATGCAGCAATTTTCTCTGGAGTACCCACAAGCTCCCAGTCAACCAAGAGCAAGAGGCCAGCCAAGGATGTCCTTAGAAAACCAAACCACAGCTGTCTAGTCTTCCATCAGGAAGCCAAACCAATGTGTGAGGAACATGAAGAGGATGAGGGAAGTTTGGTGGGGGATAGGATCTGGCGGAGGTCACTGCATACCAAATCCTGCTCTCCACTCGGGGCTCCAGACCTGCCTCTCCCTTCCTTCTCCTTTTGCCCAGCAGCTCACAGCAGTGAGCAGTGAGCTGCCCCAGGCAGGAAATAGCCAGTGTAGTAAAAAGGATTTATCCCAGAGGCTCTGGTCTTGGGGCAGTTTTCAGAGGGTCAGACCAGCTGTTCACGCAGCTGTTCTAGCAGCTGACAACATCAGACACAGCCTGGGGAGATCCCCCCATTGAAGGCTCCACAGCCAGCCCTTTATTTTGCCCTTTGTATCCAAGGCATTACCCTGACAAATAAACAGAGCCTGAGTGACAGCCGAGAGGGACATGGAGCTCCACGGGCTCCTGGGGACAGTGGCAGATGACCACATGCAGCTGGATTAGAGAGCTCCTTCCCAGTGTTTCCCACAATCCAGCTGGGATTCCCTAAGAGAGGAACCAGCCTCAAAAGCTGCACAATTTCTACATGTCAGTTATTCCTCTTGTCACCCAGCTCTGAGGTGGGTACACGCCTCAGAGGCTCAGACCAGCTATTCCAGGATCACAGATACTTCACTGTCCAGCATCAACTGATGCAACCCCTGTGTGTGTGCTCTTGGCATGACAGAGGGTTTGGGCTCTCTTGCCCCTTTTTCATTTCCTGGCCAAACTTGGTCCCACCCTTTGCTGAAAGCAAAGCACAGAGTGGTGAGATCTGGCTCCATCTGAGGGCTTTGAAGGACACATGGTGAAAGCCACACCTGTACCCATGTCATTTTTCATGGCAGAGGTAGCAGTGGGAATGAGCAGTGCCCTACCATGTCCAAGTACAGTGTCAGCACTTTCAATCCCCTTTCCTCACTCCATCTCAAGGAAGAGGAGCTGCTCCATGTATCTCCCAATGCTTGGCTCCTGGCACTCCACACGCCTTCCTATTGCCGCTGGTCAGGCTGCCCCACACCTCCCAGCTCCCAAGCAAGGTGTCAGAACTCAGATTTTGATGATTTTCAAAGGATCACGACCCATGGGAAAGGGCTGGCAGAGCAGAGCCAAGCCCTGTCTCAAGGCATTACTGGAAGCTCATGGAGAAGGAACATCCCAAAGGAGCAGTGGGTGCTGGAGGAGCAATTCATCACTGGGATGCACACTGAGGGCATCCTGGCCAGGCTGCAAAGGACAGGGCTTGGAGCAGCCTGGTCTGGTGAGAAGTGTCCCCACCCACGGCAGGAGATGGAACCAGAAAAGCTTTAATGTCCCTTCCAACCTAAGCTATTTTCTGAATCTGTGGATCGCAGGAGCACCTGAATCCCAGGCCCTGGCACCTCGTGTCCGTGCTGCGTTGGGAAGCACCAGGAAGGAGCTCACACTGAGCTCCCCCAGGCTCCCTGGCTACCAAGCCCACTGGCTCTGCAGCCAGCACAGACAGAAGGGCTCCTGGATGCACACAAAGCCTCAGTGGGGCAGCTGGGATAGCTGGATGCTGCTGCCCTGGAGCACTGCGGTGCTCTGTGAGGACAGGGCTCTCCCACTGCCCACCCCACACTGCCCCATTGTGGCCCACCCAGACCTGGCCCCGGTGATCTCCAGTAAACCTTCTGCACTGATAAACCATCCCCCCAGAGATAAACCATCCCCCCGGGGATAAACCATCCCCCCC
>NC_031768.1:113768727-113773816 GCF_001522545.3 Parus major
CCCCCCAGAGATAAACCATCCCCCCAGGGATAAACCATCCCCCCAGGGATAAACCATCCTCCCAGGAACTGGTTCTGCCTCATCTCCTGGGTTTTTTTGAGCTGCTGGGGCATTGTTGGGGCACAGGAGAGAGCCCCAGCTCCCGTGGTAGCTTACGGAGCAGCTGCACTGCACACACTGGTTGGGCTGGCGGCCGGGGAAGAGCTCACTGGTGCTGAACATCTCGCCCTGCTGGTACGTGGTCCCGTTGTACTGGCAGGACCTGGCAGGTGCACGGAGGCCGGATGGAGAATGTGGCTCTGGAAAAGAGGATGAGAAAGAAGCAGGATGAGGGGCAGGCCCCAGTGCAGCACTGATGCCCCACCAGCCCAGCCCTAAAGGACCAGCAGCCCTTCACACACCATGGGCACCTTGAAGTGGCCGAGGGGCCACATGGTTGGTCAGCAATTAAGTGTCCAAAAGCTTTTGAAGAATGAGGCTGCCCTGGCTGCGCTGAGCTCAGCACAGAGGGAAAACCACAGAGGGAAGTCTGACCTCACAAGGTTCTTAACAAAATTCTTGGGTTTTTCCCTCTCCTGCTCGTAACAATTGCCAAATTCAGATAGAGTCAGGTAAAAAGGGCTTATCTCATGGGTAATTAGCAAAAAATTAAAATTAATGAGTTTTTTTCCTTTTTTTTTTTTCCTTAATTTCTCAAATCACTGATGGTGTCTGACTAGCTTTGCCAGCACTCAGGCAGAGAAAGTTTTGGGACTAAATCATGAGGTAGTCTGTGCGGGTGAGAATGAACATATTGAGGTGAAATGAGACAGTCAATAGGGGTAAAGTAGGAAAAGTTTTGGGGCTAAAACTTGAGATAATCTCCAGTGCAGAGAAGAAAGTTATTAAAAAACTTTCTTTTTATTTTTTAAATTTTTTTTAAATCCAAGACATTTTGCTGGCAAATGATCAGAATAAATTGCCAGCTTCTGTTTTGCCCCTGAAGTGTGAACTGACATTTTTTCTCTACAAAGCTCTTGGGATGGGGGAGAGAAGGTGATCTGGCAGAGAGCCCTTTTCCATGAAAATGAGATTTTTGGAGGGAAAAAGCAGCTGGAACAGGGCCAGATCCAGCATCACTGCACTGCCACAAAGTGGCAGCAGTGGAGGCACCGCCCTGTAGGACCGTGGCCACCTTGTCCCCCCATCCCTGAGGAATGTCCACCTACCAGGGCACCGTGGGCAGCACTGCTGGGGGTCCGTGACAGGGCTGGCACACGGCAGAGCTGGGCACTGGATCCGGTAACACCTGATGTTGGTGTTCTGGGGAGAGAAAGACACAGTTTGTTTAGTCCACAGGGAACATTCAGTTCACCCCTGCAAGAGGAGGAACACAGCATTATCACAACAAATTGTGCTGGCTGTAACTCACCAGGGATGTGTCCAGCCCTGGCTCAAGCCCAGCCAGATCATGGTCTCCCATCAGCAAAGGCTGCCCATCATCAGGAGCCCTGAGCCACCTCCACCCACAACCCACCAGTGCTACGGAGGCACAACCATGGAATCACTGAATGATTTAGCTATGAAGGAACCTTAAAGATCTTGTTCCGCCTCCTGTTACGGACAGGAACACCTTCCACCATCCCAGGCTGTTCCAACCTGGCCTTGATCACATCCAGGGATGGGGCAGTCACAGCTCCTCCGGGCAACTTGTACCAGGTTCTCACAGGGAACAATTTCTTGTGAACATATTTAATCTAATTCTCCTCTCTTCTAGTTTAAAACCCTTCCCTTGTCCAATCATTATCTGGCTGTGTAAAAAATAAGTCCATCTTTTTCACAAGCTCCCTTTAAGTACCAAAATGGCCTCCTCAAGGCAGCTCCCTCACAAGGTCAACCCAACACCCCCCAGGGCAACAGCTTTTGTCAAAGGGAAGAGATTAACCCAATGCCACTATGGGACTGGGAAGGGTTCTCTGGCCAAGTGAGACAGTGGGACTGATTGTCCTCAAAGCTGCCGAGCAAGCCACAGCACAGCAGCAGCAGCAGCAGCCGTGTCCCCACCATGCCCCAGGGACGTGCCTCGGAGCAGCTGCAGCGGATGCAGTACATCAGCCCCTGGGGCTCCAGGTACGGGTGCCAGCTCTCCCCTGGGCTGTACTTCTTGCCGTTGAAGTCACAGAACGTGTCTGGCCCTGCAAGTCAACCAGGAGAAGCTACATGAGAAAAGGTTCCTGGGAGACCTCTTTGTGATGAGAGCAAGGACAGCCCTCTTGTTGTTCCCCACAAGCCACATCCCACCCACCAAACCCAGATTTTGTTCCCCCCATTTTATTTTTCTGCATGCATTTTTTACACTGGGACCCATCTGACCTACACAGCAACCCCTCCGATCAAACTGGACTCCCTTGGCAAGAAAGGAACAGAGTGGGTGGTTTTGAGGCAGAAAATTGAGTTTTCACTGTAAAACAAAAATGCTCACTGGAAGATGGACAGGTGATTTCAGGGTGATGCTACAGGA
The DNA here is from genome assembly GCF_001522545.3 of Parus major. Classification (NCBI taxonomy): domain Eukaryota; kingdom Metazoa; phylum Chordata; class Aves; order Passeriformes; family Paridae; genus Parus; species Parus major. The sequence continues at coordinate 113,771,228 of NC_031768.1, forward strand.
TGGAATTTCCCCCAGTGAGATCAGAATGGTTGGGAGTGGTGGCAGAGATGGGAGACCCTGAATTTAGGGGACATTTTCACTCTTACCCAAAAAAACCCAACAAAAACAACCAAAAACAAAAAGAAGAAAGGAGGGGGAAAACCCAAACAAAAACATTATGGGGAAAAACACATCCTGGGGTAAAACCTTTTTCTCCCCTTAAGAGCTTCAGCTCATTATCTCAAGGATCCACAACAAGCAGGACTGGGTTGCGTGTGCCATCCCACCAGGTCTCAGCCCTTTGGTTTTACCCAGCCTGATGCAGCACTGGCCTGACTGAGTGACTTTTTCATTTATGGGGGGGCTGTACAGGGGGACAGCAAGTCCACCTCATCCACTTTCCATCCCCAAAAGCATAAACACATGGGATTTTTCTTCCTTCTTGATCCTGCTGTCCTGAGAAGAGACAGTTTCCAGCTGTGCTCCTGAACCAGAGGTGCCTGTCCCAGAAATGATCCAGACCTGCCTCCACTGGCATAGATTTAACCTCACCATGGCACAGGGATGAGATGGTGACCAGCACAAGCAGTGGAGGAGACCCCCTTTGGAGATCTCTGCCCTCCCCATATTTTAGCAGGTCCTTATCAACCTCCTTCATCCCCAAGTCCAGAGTTATAAACCAATCCTCTGGCACGACCAGGCCAGCCTGCAGCAGGAGCCTGTGGGACAAGGCCAGGATCACCAACAAAGCCCTCAGGACTTTGGCCAAGAGCCCTGATTCAACCACCCTCAGTGTTCACACCCACAAGCACCACCTGGTCCTGCAGGAGCAAACTCCAAACCCAGCAGGGTCTGCAGGAACCCGGACCCTAGAGCAACCAGGGTGCTGCTCCCACTGCCAAAGCCCTGACAAGGCAGAGGGCCACCCCAGCACCTGGGGTCTTTCTAAGGACACACCTGTCTGTGTGTGATTCTCATGGCTTACGTGCTCACAGCCCCGCTGAAAACCGAGGGTGATTTAACAGGTTATGTCATCGAGGGAATTTGAGGTAGTTTGGGTGATTGCGTTGCTCGAAGGCGGTGGAGACGTTTACGGTTCCTGAAGCATTTATGGGTCTTTTAAAACCTTGCAGCACCCTGGGGATGCAGGAGAGGGGGAGGGCTGTTTTCCAAGGCACGATGCCCACCATGCAGAATAATGAACTCAGGTGAGCCGGCTGGTGCTGACCCTGCCAGGCTGTTGGGAGGGCTCCTTAATGAATAGCAGAGGGTCCAAAATTATCTCAGTGGCATTCACCACCCAAAAGATGCTAAAAGAGGCATCCCACGCTCCACTCTGTCACCTGGGACACAGCAGCGGTTTGGAGGGCCCAGCTGGTGGTGTCCCACCTTGCCAAAGCTGGAGATGCCACCTGCTTAATGGATTTCTCCAATCAGCCAGACAAAATTCCCCCAAATACGCTGGACTAGACTGCAATCCCTCCTCCAGCTCATGACCACCCTCAGGATGAGCCCAGGTGTGCTCTACCATGGCCAGACCCTCTGGCCAGCAGGAAAGGCAGCCCTGTGGGTCTGCAAAGATCTTTATAGGTCTCTTCCAACTCAAGCCCTGCCAGCAGATTTGAGCCTCTCTTTGATGGCTTTAGGCACTTGATTCTCCAAGCTGTACCTTCACAAGGGGTGACCACCAGCTGTCCAGACTGCCCGGCCCAGGCACAGCAGCGTGGGGCCACCACTGCATCTGCAGGTGTGGGGGTTTGCAGCAGCTTTGTAGTGGATGTTACCAGAGGTGTTTACCTTCCTTTTCCCTGGTCAGGACTTGATGCTGTCCCCACAGCTCTTGACAAGTCAGCAACCCCCTATTCCTGGCCACACAGGTCATGAGCTTACAGCAAAACCACACAAAACTAGTGGGCATGTGGCTTGAATGTGAGGAAACCCAGAAGAGAGAGGAAAAAAACTCTACAAAACTAGAAAACAGAAACAAACAAACAAACAAAAAATCCCCCAAAAATAACAACAAAAAAAAACCTATACAAAAAAAAATCATAGTTTTGCAAAAGGGTGAGAAAATGACTTCATCTTTCCCTGCTTGCAGCATCCTCATGAATTATGCTGAGGGTGAAGAAATAGAGTTGCCTTGGTGTGACGTGGCCCCGCTCAGCTCGCAGGCTCCCATGCCAGTTGGCTGCTTCCTTCAAACATTTAATCACAAGTGGAGCCCTGGTTTGGGTCCAGCCCTCGAAAGCAGCCTGATTCATGTCTGCAAAGGGCCTGCTGGTAAAATTAAAGCTGTGCTGGGAAGCAGGAGACACTCGCTGCCATCTCAGTAGTGCTTTGATTTTGGCAAGAGGTGTCAGCATGTTTAGGCAAAAACAAGATGGGGATGGATGGATGATGGATGGAGGATGGATGGATGGATGGATGGATGGAGGATGGATGATGGATGGATGGATGGATGGATGATGGATGGATGGATGGACGGATGGATGGATGATGGATGGATGGATGGAGGATGGATGGATGGAGGATGGATGATGGATGGATGGATGGATGGATGGATGGATGGATGGATGGATGGATGGATGGATGGATGGAGGATGGATGGAG